>NC_028647.1:9997507-10009125 GCF_001406875.1 Solanum pennellii
TCAGACTTGCATCGAATTTTAGAAGCTCTTGTACTTAAGACACCAATTCTTGGGGTGATATATTTTAGCTTCCGCATTTCGTACTTATAAGGAACTCAATGTTGGAGATTCTTGCTAAGTGTTAGTCTTTTTACTCATTTGTTGGTTTAGTTGGGTTAATATGTTGGGTTGGCTTACCTATTGGGTGGGAACATAGGTGCCATCACGACTTGTAAATTTGGGTCGTGACATAGTGCTCAAAACTTAGGTCAAAGGCTACTTTGGAAATCTCAATTTCCCCTGCTTGCTTCATTTAGAAAACTATTATTCTTTTCTTAAAAATAGCCCGAAGGCTCTTTGGAAATCTCACTTTCCATTCTTATGTAAATGTAAAAACATTTTATACTCCTTAGTCCTCATATACTTCCTTGAAGAAAAGGCTTCACTTTACTCTGAACTGAACTCAAACTTAAGTCTTAGAAACGAAGTTAAAATGTTTGTAAAAGACTTATGAAACTTGGAATGAACTTCTTCTCCTTATCTTTACTCTTCACTCAACTTGATCTTTAATTCTTAAAACAAAGTTTAAAAGAATTTGTAAAAGACTTCATGAAAAGGCTCTAAGAAATTTCTAGACTTGGCTCTAAACTTTCCTTGAATTTGATGTTATGGATTCAAGGTTGTAATTCATGTTTCTGGATGATTTCTATATGATTAGAAGTCATTTAGAGTAGTTAGAATCATTAGGAAGTGTTAAAACAATTTCAAAAGGCTTAATTGGACTGAACTTCGAAAAGTGGACGAAAAACGCCGATTCAGGTGCATCCAGGGGGCCGCTGCCCCAGCCTCATTTAACGAAGGCTCTTTTCTAGCGCACTGCTGGAGTGCCACCTCAACCTTCCTGGCGCTATGGGGGCGTGCTGTGCCAGCCTTTCCCCAGGTCAATATTTGACGAATTTTTTCTCTCGTTTTCTGATCTTAAATCGTTCTAATTCGATTCCTCTTCTTAAATTCACTCAGATTTATGTACCCACATCATATATATAAGGATCTAACTCAATGAATTCAAAAATAACACTTATATCATCAAAGAACTCCTAAATCTAAACTCATGTTCAAGAACAAAAGTAATTCAAGAAACCACATTCAAGAACATTCGAAATCAAATTCTTTTAGAATGAAATTACGGTGATTCAAGCATGTTTGGCACATGGGTGAATGAACTCAACGTTGAGATTGACCCACATACCTTTTTAGGGATCACCCCCGACGAAATCCACAAGTTACTTTGACGATCTTATCGAATCTTGAACGCTCTTCTCCTTTCTCCTTTTTTCTCCTCTTCTCTCAAAGCCCTAACTCTTTTGGTAGAAGTAAAAATTGATCTAGTTCAACTTAGACCCCTAACTTAGTCACCAAAAATGAAATAAATAAATAGGTAAGGAAAAGATCAAACTACCCTTAAAATTCGAATTTGGACATTTCCTTAACTCCAACAGCCCAACTTCCAAAGGGCGTAACTCACTTATCCGAACTCGGAATTGCGCAAACTTAGCGGCGTTAGAAAGATCATTCCAATGTTCTAACCATATCTGAAACTTCACGTAACTCATCCTGAACTAAGAGTTATGGTCGTTTGAAGTTGACCAAAAACTCACTTTTAACTTATTTTAAAATTTTCAGGTTTTCTTATACTTTCCAAAAATAAGTTTTTCTAGATTTTTAAACTTCTTTCTAGTTCTTTCTAGTTGTGAGATGTTACAATGTCAATAGCCGCTTGAAGATGCCCTGTACTCAATAAAGAAAGAGCAAGTGTAGTATCAGTACACAACCACAGTGTACTGGTAAGATGACGCGGCTATCCCACTAAGTGCGACATGCATAAGCCAATTACAACATAACAATAACATGCATACGCCAAACGCATATAATATCGATATCATTTACGAGAAACGTTCAATTTCACAATTCTCAAATAACACAGTTAAATCAAGTCAATGGTCCCGTTCCAAGTTAATGTGTGGGATCGTGACACCGTTCTAATACTTATGTCGGTACGTGGCAGCTGATCTTAGTTAGTGTATCGAACGCACACCCAATCCATTCAACAAGCCACAGTCACAAGTATATTCTCATAATCATACAATCAAGTCATAATTCATGGCATTCAATTGTTCATATGTTCTTATTTATAATTAGTGTGATTAATAATGCAACATTTGCATGCATACATGTATTATAATGAAGCAATAACAAACATACATCGCACAACATGAAATCACAATCATCTCCTACTTTAACTAAAGCTTGAATCGCCTAAGAAACTTGATTTTCCCCTTCCGGATTCTTTGCGCTTGTTCTTGGTATACAAACAATCATAACAATACAAGGATCAATAAACAAGACCCAATTACCCGCATCCTAATCAATATATCAACCCTAGATCAAACCCTTGATCCCCATACCCAGATTAGGGCTTTTTCCACTATAATATCCATATTGAAACCCTTTTCCATTGATAATCACCCACGAATTTACATTCTACAAATCGAACCATGAATTTGGAGAGTAAAAACCTTACTTTTAGCCTCAAGAATGATGAAAAATGGTCAAGAACCTTTCTGAGGTCATCTCCTAGCTCTCAAAGTCGAAAAGTATCGAATAAAACACTTTTTGGGGTTTATTTTCGAATTAATTCAGGACTGGCACGCTATAGCGGTCCTCACCCCGCTACAACGGCCTCGCCCTAGCGGGAAAAATTCCGCCACAGCGGGTTGCACGGAACTAGTGAGCAAATGTAAGAATTTCAAAACTCCAATTTCACAACACACCTTCAACCAGTGACACTCAGAAATTACCCATTCACGCTATGATCAGTTTCGGGAGTTCTACTCATCCGAATTCAATTTCGCAAAGTCGTACGGATTCCTTAACGTATTAACTATCTACTCATGTGATCAAAATCATAATTAGATCACCAAATTGTTACAAGATTTTTCTAGGCCTTAGTAATTCTGATTTCGTCTAAATCTAGACTAGATTGGAAAATTTCAAATTACTACGAAAAAAAAATTTCGACCAAAAAACTTTTCCGTTGAGTTTTCTATAACGACGAAAATAGGTCGTTACAATCATATCCGTCCGGCTCACATTAACTGAAATCAACTAGCCAAAATTCTCCATTTTTTCCAATATCAAAAACAATGAAAGAAACTTTATAAAAAAAGAAAGCACTCGGAATGGCACTACAAACCGCCTCGAATGATAGTAAGGGAAGGCATAATCATAATTTGTTGAATAGAAATGCCTTCCCTCGAGAAACTCTCATATGTGAGTCTTTACTTTCTTTGAGTAGTTTTTCTTTTTTTTTATGGTGTTATTTGGGAAAAGATATAGGCCATATTTCCCCCTCTTTTAAGTGATCTTAATAATAAATAGGATTCTACTTTGAGGTTACAAAAAATGAGTAGTTTGTACTAGTTCTCTCAACATATATAACGTGCTATAATAAATAACATTATTTCATTGTCATGTTTAAGATATGAAAGTTAAAAGAAATTCCTTTAAAGGTTATGATCTACTCTTTTCCAGAGATGGCATAAAGTTGCACATTATATATTGCATATGAAGGGTCGATTAATAGATAATTGATTATCTCAATCAAGTTAATTTACTAATTCAGAAGACAGCTGTCACATTATGGATCATGTGGTTTATTGTATTTATGTATTAATTAGAATACTATTAAATTTCAATCTAAGCCAAATTACGATATGCTATCATTTTAAGGCTACTTCCAACCCCAACCCCCCCCCCCTCCTAAAACAATGCAAAACATTTACTTCACAAAATAACAATTGAAATTTTTTGTTTTACTTTTTATAATGAATAACGGTGTGAGTTCAATTCTCATTATGGTTTTTCCTTTCCCTACATTTTCTCGTTCCCAATGTTATATTGGAAATTAAAAGAACACATACTTACGAGAATGGGTGTACAAACCGAATTATTAAGTCAAATCGAACCAACAAATCAAATCAAATCGGAAAAAAAAATTGACTTGTGGTTTGGTTTGATTGGTTTGGCGATTGAAAAAAAAACCGACCACTCTTGGTTTGGTTTGGTATTAGAAAAAAAAGAATCAAACCAAACTCAAACCAAACCGACATATATATAAATATATACATAATTTATTTTATTTATAGATTAAAATATTATTTACATATAATCTACTTTGGTGATATATTTTAGTTAGTTTATGATTTTCAATTTTATATATTTTATTTCAAATTTGGATTTATAAAATTTTGTATATATACATATATACAATTTATTTTATTTATAGCTAAAAAATATTACTTATAATGTACTTTGCTAATATATTTTTATTTAGTTTATAGTTTTCAATGTGTGTGTGTGTGTATATATATATACTATTTATAACTAAAAAATATTATTTATAATCTATTTTGTTAATATATTTTAAGTTAGTTTATAGTTTTCAATGTTTACTATTTTTTTTTCAAATTTGAACTTGTAAAAGTTGTAAATGTTATATTTTGTGTTAAGACCCGAAGTTATAATTATATTGTTATAGTTTTTCAAATTCACACTTAATAATTTATTTTGTAAATATTTTTTTTATTCAGTTTGCATCTAGCCTTTAATCTTATTAATTTAGCATAATGAGCGTTGATATTTCAAAAACAATATTTTTGTAATCATGTGAATTTGACAGTCTTCTCGAAAATTTCTATTCACTTAACATATTTTAAGTTTAGTTTATCACACATAAGTGAAAAATATTTATCGCTTTTTCAGATGCGGCATAGTTATAAAAAATTGAGAAAATCGAAAAACCGAAAAAACCTGAAAAAATCGACTAAAACCGAAACTGAAAAAACCAACTTTATATGATTTGATTTGGTTTTTGAATTTGATAAACCATCATAATAGATTTAGATTTTTTTAAATAAAAAATCAAACCAAACTGAACTATGTACACACTTACTTACAAGTATTACTTCTATAATCCTGATTTTATGAAAACTTCAAACATTTAAAAAAGTGACTCATGTGATTCCTCCCTTTGGTCCATCCTTGCAATAATGCAATGGGTCATTTAATATCTCTATTATTTTTCCAAAGTCTATTGAGCGTGCAAATTGGCCTTTATCACCACTACAAAAAAAATAGAAACAAAAAAGACTCCCTCATTATATATACACATTACAAAATAGGAAAATATAAACATAATAAAGACAACAACATTATGGTATAAAAGAAAAGACATACTCTCTTCTTTCTTCATCCTTTTTACTCTCTTCATCAAGAATCTCAATGGCTACTACCACTAATACAACTCCAAGATATGGTCAAAAAGCCACCACATTTTCAACCCCAATTTTCACTCTTTCTTCTACTATGCCTTATCATTCTTCCTTTGGGTCACTTTCTTTACATGATCAAAAGGGAGTGCCATTTTCTTGGGAACACATTCCTGGAATTCCAAAGCAACAAAGTTCAAGAAAAAATAGCTCTTCTTTAAGCCAACTACTTCCATTACCACCACCATCTAGAAAACCTCCAAATTCATCCAAGAAAATACAAAGGTTACGCGACGAATTTTCTCCAAGAAAGATCAGTAGTACTACTAGTGAAGGGTTCAAGAAAGATCCTTTTTTTGCAGCATTTGTGGAATGTTCCAAGGATCATCAAGAACATCATGAGAATTTTAGTGACATGTGGAAGAATACTACTACTTCTTCTTCAAAGGTAATGAATTCATCAACAAGAACAAGTTTAAGTGACAAATTTGGATTCATGAACATGTATGCATCATGTAAAAGAACTTGTACTGTTTCAGAATCCATTGTTTATCTTCCAAGATCAAGAAATTATGATCTCCTAAGAACTCGTCGAACAAGCCAATAAAAAAAGTCACTCAACTTGTTTAAGATTAAGGCGTAATTGTATATTGTTTTTTCAAAAGACTTTTTTATGCTTATATCTCTTAGGCTATATAAATATGTTTGACAATTATATAAAGTAAATCCTTTTTATTTATTTATTTTTTACTATTATCTTAATTTTTGGTTTGCTAAGAACAAGTTTCAATGTATTTTTATTAGGGCACAAATTCGTTTCATGTGTTGTCATAATGTTAAAGAAATATATCCTTTCTGTATTTCATGTGATGATTTAATGGCATCTTGACTAAACGTTACACCAACCACTGTGAAACTTTTTTAAGTATTGAGAAAATAATATTGGACCACTAAACCACTTATAAGTGGAGTCGCACACAAACATACAAAAACTCATTTAATTGCCATAATTTCAGAGAATTAGTAGGAATATAAATGTATTGTGATCAAATTGTATACAGTCTTTTTTCTGCTATATTAGAAATATATGTTCGTCTTCTTTTTATGAGACCTGATTATTAAAATTGAAAATGACATTTCTGATCTCTTTAGAACAAATATAAAACTAAAAATATTATAAGTTGTTAAAGATGTTAAACCAAAATGTATATTTATTTATTATTTCTTAAACGACTGTATAAATCAAACATAAATGAGTATAAAGAATGTGCCGTATTGACAATTAAATAGACACCCACCACCCCCAAACCTAGCCAGATCCATCAAAAATAACCAAAAATGATCCACTAACTTGAAACAAACCAAACAATTTGAATGATCAAACCAACATTATTGTAAAATCGATTATTTTGACCTAATTGCCCAGCCATCACGCCACCCACGAATCCCAAAAAGCAATGCCGCCAACAACAGTCTCTAACTCTAAAGCCAAAATACTATCAAAATAGTAAACAACAATGTGAATTTGATCACCATATCAAAAGCCTACATTCTTTGTTATCGTACATATGTGTCAGAATTCAAAAATAAATATGATGACACTTATCTTTTCTTATCAAGACAAGTCAGCCTCAACTCAACAAAAATAAAAGATATGTGGAAAACAGAAAAGCAAGAATAAGACAAAAACCAAAAACCTATTCGTTCTAAATAATACACCAAACTTAGTTATGGCGTGTACAAGTCACTAGTCAAAATACAGAATTTAAAAATAAATTTGAAATTCAAATTTTAGTTTTTGTTTATCAAGTAGAACAAAGATTAAAGAAAAGGAAAAGAGGGTCTGCCAGGATGACAAGCAGCCACCTCTCAAATCCTTCACGAGCCTCAACAGTCAGGAGAAGATCACGCAGGTTCTGGCTCGGAACCAACACAAATGTAGAAGCAAGGGGTGAATACCAACAATACAGTGTCCATTAAGCAACCTATTAAACAAAGCAACTAGATAGAAAACGAATACCCCTTGCACTCCAATCGAACCTCCTCAAACTACAATCGGCATAGAAATCAGTCCAACCTAACAATTCTATAATACATGGCTTGCAAGGCCCAATATTCATAAGATAATCTTACAATATAACAATCAAACAAATCAAACGAGTAAATCTTAATGTCAAGTAGTTCAGTTAGGCAAAAGTACATCAATCTCAAATATCAAACAAACAAGTTAGGCATAAGCCTCAAATGCATTAAGTCAAATCTCGTAAGAATCAAAGTGATTTTCTTAAAAGCGTACTAGCTTTCTGTAATTTTCATTTAATGAAATTTGAATAGTTTTCTTTATTTTTACCATAACCTTAATATACAGAAAGAAAAAAAATATTATATCTACTTTAAAAGTATTCATATATTTTTCTCAAAATTTATCCAAACTAAAATAATATATCTTTGTAATGACTCTAAAAAAATAAAAGGAAAAAGCTAGCAAATAGTTCCTTCGTTTCAAAAAGAATGTCCCTATTTCCTATTTCCTTTTTAGTCCGTTTCAAAAAAAAAAGACTCCTTTCCTTTTTTGGCAACACTTTAACTTTAACTTTCTACATGGCATGTTTAAGACCACAAGATTAAAGGATATTTTGGTAAATTTGACAAAACTTTATTTTAAAACCACAAGATTAAAAAGTCTTCTTTCTTTTTTTAAACTCCGTTTTAAATCAAAAAAATAGGTCATCCTTTTTTAAACGGAGGGAGTACAAAAACTTACTAGTTTCTTTTGATTTTTTAGAATATTTTTTAAAAATTTTGAGGGAAAATCTAATTGAGATGAACAGTTTATTTCATCTAATGAGAAATTGACACATAATAAATATTTTTTTTAAAAAATAAAATAAAGAAAGAATTGTTAGTTTTAAGGGTATGAGTGGATAAAAAAAGTGGATGAAATGATATTTTTAGATCAAAAAGATGATTAGAAGGATATTTTTAGACCAAACAGTGTATAAAGGATATTTTTAAACCTTCTACTACAGTTCATGATTATTTTTGAGAAGAAGAGAATACGACAAAATTTCCACTCCTTCATTACTACTTAGACCATCTCAAACTCGGTCACCTCTATTTTACTTTTCATTCTCTATATTTGTAGGGTAAAATAGAAAATAGTCACTCCAACCATTCTCTGCATAACTCTCTATTCTTCATATTTAGAGTGTTGAATAGTAGTTTGAATTTGGAGAACTACTAGTCGCACTCTCTATTTCACTTTTTGAATATTTTTTTATTATTTATATTAATTATTAATTAACATAAAATTTGTATATAATGCCATTAATTAAATATCTAATTTATAATTCTTTTTTATGTAACATAATTTTTTTAAAAAAAAATATTATTTAAGACATACTATTTTCATCCCGAATTAACAGTATTTTATTTTTTCTAATTTTTATCAACAATATAATTTGATTTTATTATTAATTTCTCTACAAAGAATACACAAAATAAAAGATAAGATGCAAAATTTAATATAAAAATACAATACATAACATGATAATCAAAATTCAAGATAACAATACAATACATTACATAATAATTTAAATACAAGATTAAATTCAATGCAATCATAACAAAATAATCAATTTATCACAATAATAATGTGATAATTTGGTAGATAGTTTTCAGATTTAACACTATTCAAAAAAAAAATTAGTTGTGATCCAGAGAATTATTGCAATTGTGGTTATGATTGCCGATTTCTTTTTAAAATTATTGGTAGTTATTCTTGTTGCATGTAATCACATAAAATAATAAAATAAGAATGAAATTAGGTTATGATCCAGATAATTGTTGCCGACTGTGTTTTTGCTATTTAGAAATAAATATCATTTTATATTAAATTTTAAATAAAATATTATATTATATGAAAATTATGTGAAGTAATTATTTGGGAAAAGGAAAGAAAAGATTTATATTATGAAATAGAGTTTTTGACCAAAAACATCCTTCAACTATACCCCAAACTGAAATTACATTCTTAAAGTATCATTTTTAGCAGAAAACATCCTTTAATTATACCCCAAACTTAAACTACATCCTTAAAATATCATTTTTAGCAGAAAACATCCTTCAAGTATTTTAAAATAAACATTTTTCATCCTTTTACTTGAATTTATCAGAAAACTAATCGATATTTCCCACAAAAATTAAGTCGTCCCTTCCTAATTATTATTCTTAAATATGTCAAGAATATTATCCTGAACTTTTTCGTAATTGAGTTAAGAATTATGTAAAATCTTTTAATTTGATCATTTCTTTTTTCATTCGTTTTTCATGTAACTTTAATTAAAAATATTATTTGTTTAAATATGTTTCTTCTCAATTGAATATGCTAGAAGCGACATTTGCTGGAGACTTTTGCTTCTAATAATGTATAATGAAACTCAAATATGAGACATAATCAATATTTTGGTCACTTTGATATTAGATTGACCAAAAAATCTATTCATTTAATTGGTTAAGAAAAAGGTAAAAATAATTAATCTCCAACTTCTTTTCTTTACGAAAAAGGCAAATCATGTGCATTCACATCTTCCAATCATTTTTAGTTTCCATGAGCAACAATGTCTAAGATTTATTTTTAAAGAACTTCTTGTAGAAAGTAATGAAATTTTCCAGAATAGTTACGTTAATTACTCATTTTTTCGTAAGATCCCTTAATTTTTTGACAATATCTAACAAAAGGATGAAAGTTGTACACTTACAAATACTTAAATGATGTTTTCTTCTAAAATTGATACTTTAAGGATGTAGTTTAAGTTTGACGCATAGTTAAAGGATTTTTTCTGCTAAAGATGATACTTTAAGGATGTAGTTTATGTTTGGGTATAGTTGAAGGATGTTTTTGGCCAAAAACTCTTATGAATAAGAAAATAAGAATGAAATAGAAATAATAATAATGTAATATTAAGGAGAGAGAAGAAGATTCCTTTTTAGTGAGTAAAATAGAAAATTGTGTTACGATTCGTTGTCTTTAAAAATATTATACAACTATATATTTGAAGATTAAAATAGAGAACATAGTTAAAGATTTCATTTTAGCACCGTAATTTCTTTTCCAGTTTAGGTGGACTTAACGAAGGAAACAAATAGAAAGATCAAAATATGTCATACCTGTTATGGCGAAGGGGACAAGTAAACTAACCGAGATAATATCTCAAATGGTCATTCACCTAAAAAAAATTTGTCTTAAAAAGTTATTTAATTAAAAAAAATTATCTTAGAAAGTCAATCAACTTTGTTTTATGAGTAACTTAAAATTTAACTATAGATTTTCTACTTAAAATATCACTCAACTATATATTGCTCACTTAAAACTCGACTACTGATATTTAATTACAAAGTCACTTAATTAATTTAAATAATTTTTCTTTAAAATAAATTTCTAAAAAATAAAATGTACCCATTTAAAGAATTTCGGTATCCTGCTATGATAAATGTACATCACATAAATATTTACGTTAATAAAATTTAATTTAGTATATAAATTATGCCAATATCAGTTTTGACATGATAATATATAGTATATAAATTATAAATTCATAATATGACTATGATTTTAGCGTAATTTTTGTAATAATTACATATTTGACTCGTAATTTTCATATGGGTTGAATCAATAATACAGTCTAAACGGGCATCATTTTATTTTTTTAAAATTTAACTGAAAATGAATTTTTATTTCAATAAAATTTAATGAAAAAAATTATTTAAATTAGTTGAGTGACTTTCTAAATAAAATGTCAATAGTTAAGTGACTTTCTAAGTGAAAAAATCTATAGTTGGGTGATTTTGGATTATAAAATAAAGTTAAAGTCTCATTTGTTTGCACTTAATGAGAGTCTGAGACCTCATTTGTTTGCATTTAATGGTAACCTAAGAGTGTGTTTGCTATGAAGAAAAACATTTTTTGGAAAACGTTTTTCAATTTTCTCATGTTTGGTTGGGGTAAAAGTTTTGGAAAATATTTATCAAATCAATTCATTTTCCTCAAAATTAAGGAAAATAACTTCCCTTCAAAAATTAAGGAAAACATTTCCAAAGCTCTCCTCCAATTTCAAATTACATTTTTTTGGGGAAAAACATCAATTTTAAAAAAATATTTTTAATTTCAAAATTTTATTTTTCACCCGATCTCTGACTACCCTCCCCCACCCCCACCCCCTCCCCAAAAAATTAATTTTGTTTTTTAAAAATATTTTCAACTTCAAATTTTTATTTTTAAACTCCTACCTCCCCCCTGGCCAGCCCCCTACC
>NC_028647.1:10010114-10020400 GCF_001406875.1 Solanum pennellii
TAACCCCCCACCCCCGCCACCACCACCCCCAAAAAAATTATTTTTAAAAAATATTTTTAATTTCATAAATTATTTTCTACTATAGTAAAAATAAAAGATGTTCCTCAAAAACATTTTTCATTCATAAATCAAACACTAAAAATTATTTTCGGAAAATATTTTCTACTCAACAACCAGACATGAGAAAATAAGTCCAAAATCTACTTGTTTTCCAGTGTGTTTGATTTTTACGTTTGAATCTTAATCATTAAGATTCATTCCATTAAATTCATTTGGTTCTTTTTTAAAAAAAAAAACTCTTAATGGGTCTTAATGAGTATGAACGAATTCGATCTATAACATAATCATTCATATTCTATTAAAATAATAAACGTTCTTTTCATAAATAAATTTTTTTCTTCGTTGCTTCTTTTCTGGACAAGTTTCAAGTTTCTTCCCCTTCTTTTCCAACCAAGTATCATTTTTTGAGAGAAAAGAGTCAAAAATACCTTTAACTTTGATATATTGTTTGATTTTACTCTCGCCATTAAAGTTAAGTTAAATTTACCCTTCCGTTACTAATTTCACCAAATTACCCCTCATTTAACGAAACCCCAAAATGGGTCCAAATTGACCCAATTACCCAATTTTAACCCAATGATCCGACCCATTCAAGATAACCCGATTAATATAGTTAACCTAATGCTCTATTATCCATTCCCATTTACCCATTCTTTCTCATTAAGAACAAATCTTCAATTTTAGAGGGCAATAGGGCATTGGGTTAATTGTTTAATGGGAACGGTAAATGCCCATTAAACTTTCTCTGCTTCCATTTAACTTTAAGACAATCAGAAGTGTCATATGAACTAGTAATCGAACATGGAGAAAGTGCGCAAATGTCTTCTTCTGAACACAATGAAACGACAAACGATACAACAGAAGACATGAGCAGAAGTTGGCAGGAAGGTGGTGCAAACCATTGTTACCCAGAAAGTTCAGAAAATGGTACTGAAGAACAAATCTATGAGCAAGAACAACATGAGGACTGGCAGAATAATGATTGGCTAGATATGGCCTCTAGTCAGAATGCTGGATCCATGAGAAGGGTTGATTCATTTTACATGCCTGATGATGATAGTGTTTACAATATTAAACTTCGAGAGCTTCTAAGCAGGGAAAAGGACCTGGTTACCGCAGGATTTTGGGAATGGGTAATTGGGTCAATTTGGATCCATTTTGGGATTTTATTAAATGAGGGATAATTTTGATGAAATTAATAATGGGAGGGGTAAATTTAACTTCACTTTAACGGCGAGGGTAAAATCTTGCAAACAATATATCAAAGTTGAGACACATTTTTTACCCTTTTTTTTTTTTTTGAATAAGTAAGTTTTTATAATCTTTTACAAGTATTATCTAAAAATTTTTAGTATATAAAATATTTTTGGGTGGATTGATATTTATGAAGAATTCTTCTTGTCACAATTCGTTTGTTATCAAACTTCTTTGGAAGAAGTTATCATTGTTTCTTGAGAAAATTAAATCTATCTTTTTTCTAGGGTGGTTTTATCTTATTCTTGAAACAATTGTTTGGAAAAAATATTTTTGGTTTGGATTATAAATTTATTGATATAGTGCTTAATTTCTAATTTTAAAAAGATATCATGCATATTCAGATATTGAAAACAAACAATATTAATGATTTGATGTTCAAACCTAGAAACTACATCTTAATATTTAGACAAGTATTCAGATTTAGACCTCTTAATTTTAATAAAAACAAATGAGGCCGAGTGACCTTTTTAAGATATGAACCCTTGGTTGAATAATTTTCTAAGATAAAACCCGTTAATTGAGTCATCATTTGAAACATTATCTCGAAACCAACTTTAAATGTTGTATATTTCTGGCAATAGAAAGGATGATGAACAATTAGAATGATTTTGGACAAAAATAAAGACTTTTATTGTGATGTCAAGCTCATGAGAGTAGGACATGAATGCATGTAGACAACTTGTAACTCTTCATCGATCACCTTAATTTATCTGCACACCGACGAAAGTGTACTAGTAATATTTGATAATAAATATTCCAATATGAATATAATTAAAAGTTAATATTTCTCTAAATTTGATTTGACACATTTAAGTAATTCATCTATCTTAAAATATGTATTCCCTCCGTTCATTTTTAATTGTTATAATTCTCATTTTAAGAGTCAAACTTAAAAATTTTGACTAACATTTTATGATATATTGCAATTTATAGTACTTTTTGTATAATTTTTGAATATCTAATTATTTTTTAAAATATCGAGTTAAATCTAAATTAACTCTGAAAACTAATCAAATAATTAAATTTTGATAAGCGCAACATGACAATTAAAAATGGACGAAAGTAGTGTTATCTTAGCAAAAATTACGTTCATTAAGAAACTAGTAAATATAATGTGTAGTTTACTAAACTACCATAATTAATAAATATCTCTTGAAAATAAAACACAAGAAGATTGAGTATAGGGATAAAACAAAAAAAAGATACTGATTTGTATCTTGAATTTTTAAGGTGACAGTTGCTTTGAGATATTTTTTTTTTCTAATTAAGATGACACTTAATAAGAGAATAATTTTTCTTTTAACGCTCTTTAAGTATATTAAATTCAATACCTAAGGAAAAAGTTGTAATTGATAATAAAGATAAAGTAACAATAATGAATATCTTACATTTTAGCATACCAAACATCAAAATAAATAAAAAAGTTCAGGAGTAGAGCTATAGTCATTCAAAACTAGTCAAAAAGTATAGATTAGTATATGAACCTCTCGTATTGTATATTCAGTTAAGAATAATCGATGATTTGATTAATCTCAATTTAAAATTAGATCACACTGTAATTATTACTAATTTTTAATACAAGATAAGAAATATATACAATTTCTTTTTTTATAGAAGGTGCTTGACGAAGGAGATGATGAAGTAAATGTGGGAATAGTATACAAAGTTAATGCTAGTAGTTGTAGTTGTTGTAACAATAACATGTTTATGTGAAAGACATTGTTTGTCAAAAAACTAGGCCTATCACAAAAATGGTTGGATGGATTAAATATTTTTATCGTCATATAAAAAGTTTAAATTTGAACTTTATGAATAAAAGTATTTCTTTTGAACTATTTTATTTGTCCCCCTCTTTTTATTTGCATACTTATTAACAAATTATGGAGTCGTTTGTACAGTATATTTAAAAAATAATATATTTTAAAAAATAAAAATATAATTGCATATTTTTAATTTTGTCCTGAATAATAATTATTTTTAAAAATAATAAATAATGACTAATATAGAAAATCTAAAATGAGAAATACATAGTATATATTATAATTGTTTAGGTTAACTCTTGATTTATTTATTTTGAAGAAAGATGGACTTTTTAACGATTTACAATAATAAATAGGTGTCTGATAATCTAATATATGATCATTTGCATGAATTAGATGTACAAGGACAGTGTTGAATGTGGTGTGTCAATGTCCAATAAAATATACAATTAACTTGCATTAGTTAGATATAGATTAAAAAATATATCAAATGTTATAAATAATATGTATTATAGTGGATGTCTAATTATGTGAAGTCCTTGTAGAATATGATTAGGATTCCTACTTGGGGACCAAGTAAGATTTTCCCTATAAATAAAGGGTTTTCCTTATTTGTGAAAGATCTATGAATCTTGAATATAATATGAATAAGAAATCTTTTCTCTTCTCTCTACTTTATTCGTCTTCTAATTTCATATAGTTTCATAACACGTTATCAGCACGAGACTCTAATCAAGGTAGGGGCCATGAATGATTGACCCAATCATAAAAATATAAATCCGTAATGTGTTGTGCATTCATTGATGTTACACACGATATACTAGCATTAATTAATGTCTTTTACGTTACTAGAGGTATGTTTACAATTCTTTGTAAGTTTGTGGCTTTATTTATATTATTACGTGGAAGTAGACATGAGATGACCAACAGAGGTAAAGTAATTACATGTATTTTCTATTTCTTATCTTTTTTATTATTTAATATTATCATTTTACTTATTAGTAACATAATTGATTTTTCTCATTAAAATTTGAGGAACCTAACTGATTCAGGATATAAGTATGGTATATACGTATCTAATTCAGATTGTAAGAAGACTTGCAAAGTGAGTAATTTCAAAGCTCAAGAGTGAGCTTTGTTGCACTTTAGCGAATTATGTCATTGGTTGAGGATAAGACGATGGATTTACATCCAATCGCACTAAGAATGTAAGACGATGAATTCATGTCCAATCGCACAAAAAGGATACGATATTGAATTAAAAGTTTCGGTCACTATAGAGATAAAGATGTTGAGTTCAAGTCTCACAATTTATGGCCTAAAATTGTTATATATGGATAAGACATTGAATTTGAGTCTTAATACACCATATTGATGATATAACAATGACTAAAGAAAAACTAATGAGTTTTTTTTTATGAGAAATCATGAAATTTACTGAATTTGCTCCATTACTAAAATGAATGTAATAATAGTGCATAATATGTCTGAAAGAAGACAAGTGACTTAATAATGCACATAAATATGTAATGAGGTACTAAAGCTATCATAATTTGATATGCTCACATATTTGTGTTCCATTCATCAAGAATGAGAACTTCTGATAAATGCTAAAATATTAATTCATTCTCCAAAGGGAATGAGGTGTAAGCTACCATACTAGGCATGAGAAAGATTGCGATCTTTGGTCAATCATGTGGTATCACCAAGTATGTCTCTAAGAAGACATGTGTTATAGAAAAGTTTCATGTTTTATATTCAAGCTTGTATTGGACAAGAATTAGTGCAATTGAGGCACATTCTATGGTAAATAAGAAGTTTGCTAATTTCAATACTTTCTTTAGTTTGACACGATTGTCTGGGACATCGTTAGTCTATAATGTTTAGACGAATTATGGAAAATTAAAATAATGGACATCCATGGAAGAACCTAAAAAATCTTTTAAATGGTGAATTTTCTTTAACTACTTGTTAGCAAGGCAAGTTAATTGTGAGACCATCATAAAAAAAATTGAGATTGAATCTCCTGCGTTGTAGGAACGTATACAAATATTTGTGGACTTATTCATACACCTAGTGGAATGTTTAGATACTTAATGGTCCTAATAGATGTTTCTTCTATATGGTCTCATGTGTGCCTATTATTATCTCGCAACTTGATATTTGCAAAAATGTTGGCACAAATAATATGTTTACATGTATAATTTTCTTCAGATTAGTTCATTCAATGATGGGATCACGACTCACCTAAAGGGTAAAGTAATTGAGAAGTAATAAATCTGAAAATTATTCTTGGATTAATAAAATTGAAATTTACTTATATAATAGTAAATCAGAAATTTACTAAAGCAAAAGACACATGACGTAGTAAACTTGGAGTTTACGAGTACTAATAATTTTATTAGTTGGCATGAATAATTTGGTCATCCCAAAGATGTGCATACTGAGTAATGGACATACATTGAAAAACTAAAAGATTCTTCAAGAATTCTTTATGTTGTTTGTTCTCGTGATAAAGTTGGTTGGATCAACTAAAGTTGGGACTAAATCCCTAAATTCTGAAAAGTATAAAAGGTGAATATGGGCCCGTTCTCCTATCATATGATATGATAAAAAGATGCCTCAATAAGATAATCACATGTGCGTTTTTGTCAACTTGCTGTTTGACATTCACAAAATTATTTGTGCAAAAATAATTGAGTTATGAGTACAATTTTCTAATATGTAATCAAGACAATTTATCTTGATAATATTGATAAATACTCAAGATGATGTGACACTAAATGTCTCAAATAGTAATATCATTGTTTATGAAAGTAAAACTTCATATGTTGATATGAGATATGATATTGCATAAAAAAGTAATTGTACGCATCAGACCGATAAATTATGATCAAATTTTCTTTCAATTGATTTATGATCGAGGACCAAATATTTTCATCTGATTATTTTGATATGTGGTATATAATCAATGAATATACATTGATGCACAAGGATAAATTCTCCAAAGATATATGTTAGTTTGTCTAACGTAAGGGGGGAGATTAGAAGCAACACAAAAGTTGTAAATACTTCTATTGAATGTCCCTTAAAGATAGAGTCTACGACATGCATGAAGCATGATAGACTAATCAATTCTAAATAAAATAATCTTTGAAAAAGGGAGAGGATCAAAGAATCAAAATGATCATAATAAGAAGATAATGTGCTCTTGGGGAGCCTACGACATAATACTTTATGAAACCTCATGAGAGGAGTAGCTACCTAAAAATAATGAAGTGATGAGATCTTAAAAAATTTTGTCGTATTGTTAATCAATGCAAAATGATATATCGTTGACGATATCTTTGATACAATATCACGCAATATTGTAAAAGATTATTATGATACAAATTCTACGACTATTAAAGCATGCTGGTGTAGAAATAATAATCAAGTGAAAAGTGGAATGGTGCATTTTGGTAAGCGTAAAGCTTATTTGACTTGCAATCTAGGCACTAAAATATGTCATACATCTAATATTGAATGTTGTTACTTGACAAAATTAATATGAAAATATACAATGGGTTCAAATTTATAGCATATACAAGTTTTTGGAAAACTTGTCTATCATCCTAATAAGGATTAAATAGATTCAAAATGTATAGAACATATACAAGTATTTTTATGCTAGTTGATAACTAGAATTGAAACTCTTGAAGAGTTTTCAAAAGGCAATAAATTATTTGCGTAAAGAAGTCAAAGTAAGGAACTTGCAGAAATCTATGATCCTGAAAGAAAAATTCATAAAAGGAGATAGAAGGAAGCATATTTCATCAAGGTTTTTCTACACTCATGAGCTCCCAAGAATGGTGATATCAACATGCGACATGTTTGTTCAAGTAATACTACAATTGATTTATCCACCAAGTCTCTACCAACTACAACTTTCAAGAAGATGATGCTCAAGATTGGAAAACGAAAATCCAAGTCTCTTGGTGTTTTCGTGAGGGGAGTTAATACGTGATGTACTCTTTTTTTCTCACAAGGTTTTGTCCCACTGAGTTTTCCTTGTAATGTTTTTAATGAGGCATCTATACTGCGTATTATTAGATATGTGTACTCTTTTTCCTTCACTAGATTTTTTTCCTACTGGGTTTTATCTAGTAAGGTTTTAACGAGGCACATAATGTACTGACATTCAAGGGGGAGTGTTATAAACAATTGTATTATAGTGAATGTCGAATTATGTGGAGTCTTTGTAGGATATGGTTAGGAATCCTACTTGGGGACCAAATAAGATTTTCCCTATAAATAAAGGGTTTTCCTTCATTGTAAATAAGATTTGTGAAAGATCTATCAATCTTGAATATGCTATGAATAAGAAATCTTTTCTCTTCTCCCTACTTTATTCGTCTTCTAATTTCATATAGTTTCATAACATTAAATAAATTATTATTAATATACAAAAATCAATAATTAATTATTTGAATTATTTTATTTTAGTGAGAGAGGCCTAGAGAAAAATTAAATACTAGGAGTAGTAGATAGCAAGTCTCTGTCTTTGATCTCAAATGGACTTGAATAGGATATTTGCACCGACTAATGGGCACGTTCCTCTTTTACGATTAGTATAGTAGGTGATAATCGATAAAATTTATCCGTATCAGGTATTTATATTAAGGCAATAAATGTATGCTATGTGTTTAAATTTATAGTTTATTTTACTTCATTAGATCAAGTAATAATGCGTTTTGCATTGTTTTGATGTAAACACCTAATGTCGATAAATTTTTTCTGGTAATAACGTTTTTAAATTTGATTTTACTAATTTTATTTTTAAATTATTGACAATCTTAAAAATATTTTGTACTTGATTAATTAAATTTCGATACATTTTTTATTTGTCGCATTATATAACTTGTGATCTCAAACTCTTGTAATTTAGAGCATGAGACTCATACTAAAAAGGTGAGAAAAGTGTTAAAAACACCTTCAAACTAGAAGAGAATTAAGGGGCATATATTGCACTCATATTCAAAGATCGTAAGTGCATTTAAGTTCTATTAGTCAAGCTAAAGAATGCTTTTATGAGTGTCAATAGTTCATAAATAAAATAAAGATTCACGCCTAATTCAAAATTGTCTTCAATACTTCTCTTCGTATAAATTAGGGATAAAAATCTGATCAAGTATAATTAGGTCAAGGAATGTTCAATGACCTTATAAACTCATGTCATGTATACTGTTATTATGATTTATGGTTGACATTCATTTAAATTATATACTCATTCAACAAAGCTGTCAACTTTTTTATTTTTAAAAGTATCAAATAAAGCAACTAAATGTACCCAAGCTAATATTTCAAGAAAAAAATTTAAGATTGACAGGAAATTGCGAACTTCCTAGCTTTTTATCCGCCAAACTTCTTCGGAAGTAATTCACACATACTTTCTCCAAATTTGTCTCTAGCCCTTCAATGATGGATTTGTCTTAAAAGAAACTCCGACCTCGGTAGAAAACGAATGGCGGCGTGAAGTTGATGAGCAGGGAAGATGTATTTTTTCTAGTTGGCCAAGCGGTCCCGTCTTCCATAGTCAGGGATTAGTCATTGAAATAATCACCAAAAAAAATCGAACTTAAAAAACATCATTGAGTTCTAAATAATAATTCAACTAAAGAACATGATAATACACTTTTAGAGAAAAACTTATTTGAATGTTTTTCAATAATCATAAAGATATGTTTATTTAGATTCTTCGCAAAAGACGAATAATCTTCGATTTTTCATTTATCAAACATTTGACTAAAAGATTTGAGATCCAAACTAAAATTTTTTATTTGCAATTAGCAATTTGAACATATTTCTAATTTTAATTCATATCATAATTTAAAATCTCAAATTCTCTAATTAAAAAATATATTCTAATTAAAATTAATAACATATTTTGAAATTGCAAATTCGAAAAATCAAATTATATTTTTTATTTTGAAGATATATATATATACTTTACTGTCTACATTTATCAGGTTATATAAGACATGCCTTTTCATTTTCACTTGAAGACAAACCAACAAAATGAATGAACCTATGATAAACAAAAATAAACACAACACAAAAAGACTAAATCAGAGAAAATTTGGAAGATAAATTTAGCTCGAACGTGTAATTAGGAATATATCTAAACTATTTTCTAGGGATATATTTGAATCTTTGTTGTTAAAAAAACAATGAAGGATGAAGGATGTGGAAGAAGTTTGATATTTAAAGCAAAATTAAGGCCGTAAATTAATTTCTTTCATACTTTCTCCGTTTACTTTAATTATTATGATTTTCATTTTTAGTGTCAAAAATAAAAATTTGATTATCATTTTACGATGATTTTCTCATCGTATTAATATGCAAAAAATATAATTCATAGTATTTCTCGCATAGTTTTTGAATTTCTATTTTTTATTTAAAATATCAAATTAATTTTATCTAATTTAACTTAAAAATTAATCAAATTAATTTTTTAAAAAAAGAATATAATAAATAAAAATAGACGGAGATGATATAAGTTAGAAATATTACGTGCCCATGTTACGGATATTAGTCAACTCTGTTAAATACTTCCTTCTTTCAATTTTTTTTATGTTTGATTAGGTACATACTTATTAAGAAATAATAAATAGTGGTAATTTTATTATATTAATAATATTATTTATAAGTCATTTGAATATTAAATAAATAAATAGTATTTAATTATAAGGTTAAAAAATATAAACTAATAAATTATCTTTTGTCACGACCCAAAACCGAGCCGCGACTGGCATCACACTTACCCTCCTATGTGAGCGAACCAACCAATCTAACCCTAACATTTCAATATAATATCAACAGAAGTAATGCGGAAGACTTAAACTCATTAGTAAAAACCAATTCAATAACTTCTAAAATTCAACATTTATTATTCCCCAAATCTGGAAGTCATCACCACAAGAACATCTATGATCAAATTACTAAACTAAGAGTATTCTAAGAAGCTAAAATAAACAAAAGCTAGTCCATGCCGGAACTTCAAGGCATCAAGACATGAGGAAGAAGATCCAGTCCAAGCTAGAAGCATTAGCTCACCCTGAAATCCGGTGTAATGAAGACTGGCTAGAGTTGCGGTTGAGTTGAAGACGACGGTACGTTTGCTGCACTCCACAAATAACAAAGAAAACAAATACAAGTAGGGGTCAGTAC
>NC_028647.1:10028285-10039381 GCF_001406875.1 Solanum pennellii
ACGAAGTTCAGAGAGTCGATTTCAGTACCCAAATTTCAGAATTCTAAGTGTTTTGGAACGAGACCACCCTCGACGGCCCGTCGTGCCCATGACGGTCCGTCGTGGGTTCCGTCGAGTCAGACAGTTTTTCCAGAATTAAAATCTGCTGCTTAAAACGACTAAACAGGTCGTTACATCTTTTTATTTTTTAAACTAAATAAGTAAATATAAACAATTACTTTAATATATTGAACAGAGTAACTCATACAAACTAGTGTTGCAATTTACGAAAAAATGAGGAGTAACTAAAGTTACTTAAATACTTCCACTTTATAAAAGACACACATATTAAGATAATAATAATTAATATAGTAAAGTTACAATCTTACCCTTATTAAATATAGTTTCAAAAAGGATAAATTAAAATTATGAAATTTTCAAAAAGTTTAAATGAGGATATAATAGGAAAAAAAAATTCTTCTCTTAATTTGTCAAAATGAACAAGTAAATAACATTTAATAGAGAAAATATAGACAAATAAATAGAAATAGAGAAAATATATCATATGTCAATCAGAGAATCCGACATATTCAATGTGTTGGATGAATTTCATAAAAGTTATTTTAATGCTTGCAAAGATTTGGCAGATGAACTTGTCCCCTCTATTTAATTTTTGTGTTGAAAACGAGATTCAATCTTTTTTTCATTCAAGTTTTTGGCATTTATATTTCTAAAAGATGTGTCTAGTCCTTCGTCTCTCTCCAACAATAGTTATCTAATGACTTAAGTCATATGCAATTCTTTAAAGTTAACTTAAGTCATATGCAATTTTTTAAAATTATTCGTATAATTTATCTAAGCATAACTCATTTAAACATTTTAATTATAATTTGTATCTATTAAACATCTATATCCCTTAAAATTAATACATATTTGATATTTTTTTGACAATCAACCAAAAATATGAGATATGTGTACTACATTCGCTGTGACGTGACAATAACAATGACATGAAAAATTAATGAATTAAATGTTGACATGTTACATTGGAGTCAAAAAAGTTAATCAAAAAATATAATTAGAATTTTTCTCCCCTTCTAAATTGTAATATCCCAACACACAATTCATCCTTCAATCTATTTCTCAATTGTAATCTTCTTCTCTCCATATGATTTTGTATGAGGAACATGAATAAGATTCCACCAAAAATAATGAATTTCTATCGCAATGGCAGGAAAAAATAATGTTATTGAAATATTTTTTCGAATTACATAATTGATATTTCCTTGATTTGAAGAACTCATCATTTTTGTAAATATCAATTTTACTTAAATAATGTTAATGTTTATTGGTAGATTACATTGACATAAGTTTATGTTGGGATCAAATTTGTTAGGAAAAAATAAAATTTTACCAAATACTAACATTCTTAGATTTGATTTTTCTTTTGAATGGAAAGATAACACAAAATTACACTAGCTTAAAAAATGATCAAATTACTAGCTTTTCAAAGAGAAGGGAGGATGGCGGCAACGTTATCGGAAATGGGTGGTGTTGGAAAAGGGTTATGGCTAAAGAAGAAACAAGAAGAAAGAGATTTAAAAAAAAGTTAAAAATTTGCCTCTTCACGCGCTCCTATATATGTGTTTGCACTCTCTTTGCCATGTGAGCGAAAAATATTTAATAGATACTCATTTTGAACTATCAAAGTGTTCAATAGATACAAACGTCAATTGAGGTATTTAAATGAATTATGCGGACAATTATAAGAGGCCACAAATGACTTAAGTCTTATCTTATATTGACTTGATACACCTTTTAAGAAATACTCCCTCTGTCTTGGCATTATTAAATTTAATGTTTTGAAAAATGTGTTAGATGATAAATAATAGTATTTTACAACGAACATAAAATAGATAAAAAAAGTTAATTATCTCTTGATTTTCTAAATTAGACAAGTATTGTTGCAGTAACAATTTTTAGTATAGTTGAAAGATATTAAATATATTGCTACGTCCAACAATAATTGTCCACTATACTATTTTGAAATGTCCAACAATATTTGTCAACTTTATGAAATAAATAATTAATTTTTACACTTAGGTCCTAATTTAGCCATATCGTCAATTATAGTCATTTTCCTATTTCATTTCTCAAGATATTGTATTTATTATATTCAAAGTGGGATATAGTAAAATTATCCTTCCATTTATAATACCTTAAAAAGTGTATAAAGTCAATAACGAATCTGGGGTCTCCTTGACCCGTCATCTATTGTCACGACCTAGACCGTCATGATTGGCATCACACTAAATCTTCGATTGGAAAACTACTACTACCGTCCAACTAAAGCAAATAATCTAAAAAGTAAGGAATTTAACTTACGGAAACAAGCTAAATAACTAAGTAAGAGGTTCCTATGAACCTTAATAAGGATTCTTAAAAAACTAATTGAAAATTGCGAAAGATAAACCTAGAATATTAAAGTCAATGTATCAAACTAGTACGAAATAAAAAGTCTAAACAGGAAGGGTCATAACCCCAACTACTGAACTATCACTAACTAAACAAATGTCTAAGTCTGGAAACGATGGACTTAGACGAAAGAGAACTCCATGGTAATCCAGAAGATTTGGCTCACCCTTGAAGTCGATGTGATAATCTCTAATCTCCTAAGCGAGGTCCGTCAATAGCTGCTTGAAGATGCCCTGTATTCAACAAAAATAAGAGCAAGTGCAGAATCAATACACAAGCACAATGTACTAGTAGGATCACACTGCTATCTCACTTGTGTAACATAAACAAGTCAAGCAACATTACAATCACATGCATATATGTATCAACGTATACAACATTATCAACATGACAATTCAACAATACATTTCACATTTATCAACACATCATTGATCCTCTCACGAAAATCAAACTCAACCAGTTAGCTTGTAGGAATGTGGCAATTCAATCCCATGTTGTGCCATAACGTGGAAACCCGATCCAAAGTTATGCCGGAACGTGGCAATGATCACAGTTAGCTTGTTGAAATGTGGCAATCCGATTCTCATTCACACAATACAATCACAATCACAAGTACATCATCAAGGTCATACATTTACATTATGATTTCATGGCTACATCATTCATCTATCTCAT
The DNA here is from genome assembly GCF_001406875.1 of Solanum pennellii. Taxonomy (NCBI): domain Eukaryota; kingdom Viridiplantae; phylum Streptophyta; class Magnoliopsida; order Solanales; family Solanaceae; genus Solanum; species Solanum pennellii. The sequence continues at coordinate 10,031,415 of NC_028647.1, forward strand.
TTACAACGAGTGTGATCAATATTGTAACATTCATACACATATAAGTATCACAGTGAAGCAACAACATGCATACATCACATAATCATGAAATTGCAACCATCACCTACCTCAAAACAAATTTGAAACCCTAAGAAATTTGATTCTTCCTTTTTCGAATTCAGTCTGCTCGTTCTTGATCTACAAAAAATTAATAACACGGAAATTAAACAATCACTAATTATTCATATTACTAACAATGCTCACCGCCTTAATCATACCCACGATCTCTAGTATCTAGGTTAGGGTTGTTTCCACCATAAAATCTATCAATAAACCCTTTTCCATCAATATTGACTCATTCTATTACGTTCTACGGATCGAAAAATAGATTCGAGGAGTTGAAATTTTACCTTTAGCCTCAAGAATGGTTAAAAACGAGTTAGAGTCGCCCGGGGGTCATTCCTTAACTCTAAAAGTCGAAAAGCTCCAAATAAGGTCATTTAGGAATTTTATTAACGACTTAATTCGCGCATATCCCGCTACATCGACACTCATCTGATGTAATGGCGGCACACAACGACTTAAAGTTCCATTGCAGCGACATTTTTGAAACAGTGAGTCCTTCCCAAAAATCTACGATTTTAAGTCCCGTCTCCTCCCCCACAACTGTCACTATCCCACTACAGCGACAAGATCGCTCTACAGCGACAAAAAATGAAACAGAGATCTCATTCACAAAATTCCAAAGTCCTAATTTGAAACACACCTCCATTCCACTACGCTCTGAAAATACCCTTTACGCTAAGGTTGTTTTTGGAGCTCCACTCACTCAAATTCAATTCCGTAAAATCGTACGAGTTCGTTAACAAGGTTTCTAACACCTCATGTAACCAAAATTTAACTAAGTCACTCGATTGGTGTCAGATTTTTCCTTCACCTTAAAGATTTCAATTTCCTCCAAATCTGAAAAAGGTTGGAAAAAATTCAAATACTACAAAAAAAGTTTCAACCCCAATTTTCTCCTCGTTGACATTTCTATAACGACGGAACCCAATTGTTACCTCCATGAAATTCACAAGAAATAAACACAAGGTCTAAAAAGGTCAAATCAAGATAAGAACCTTTGGAAATCAACTATGACCTCACGTAGATCTAAAATATCTCCAGAATCCAATAGAACTCTCGAAATTATGATCCGAGCATTCAACTCTAAATTTTGATTAGAGTCAATCCAAAAGCTAAAATTTCTCAAGTTTCCAACTTACGACCTCAAATCCTAAAAAAACTCAGCATTAGAAATTGAAAACTCTTATAAACCCATTTCGCATTATAAAAATGATTGGATTGACGTAATTTCATTCAAACACTTAAAACTCCCAAATACGCTGAAAATCACTTTTAAGCAACTTTACCCTTTCAAACTCAAAACTTACTAAAAATTCAAAACTTTTTACTCAAAGTTTGAAATAAACTTTCAAAACTCAAATATAACTAACTCGGAGTTAATATTGGGAGGCAAAATGATAACCTTTATTGAAAAAACAAAAATGACAAATCGACTCATTATATTTTCAATTTTTCAATTTATTATATTGATTCATGATTAAATTATGAGATGATTATGCTAGAGAAAATCCTTATGTTATATAGCCTAATATATATACATACATACATACATACATATATATATACATATATATATATATATATACATATATATATACACACACNTATATATATATATATATATATATATATTCAATTTAATCCATATTTATGTATAAGTATTTTTTATATACATATTATTATATATTTTTTATATAAGGTTGAAATATTGTCTATAAGGCTTTTCCCATATATAGATATTGTGATATTTATTATATAGAAAGCTTAGAATAATATAATTCAATAAGATGAAGATGACAAGAAGTATAAGATGGAGAAGAGAATTTTTCTTATTCAAGTATGTCTTCGAAATGGTGAGTGATATCTCTATTTCTAATGTTGAGATATCACTCCCAAAAGTCATCTAATTAATAGATACATAGTTATCTTGGAAGGTCTTATCATCTTGGAAGCAACAATACATGAAGGAAATGTGTCTGGATAAATCTAATGGATAATCTACATGTACAATACAATGGATTTATAACACTCCCCCTTAGATATCCTTAGATAATGTGTCTCGTTAAAATCTTATTAGGAAAAACTCAGTCGGAAAAGCCTAGTGAAGGAAAAAGAATACATACATCTCATAATACGCTTTGAATGTTGCCTCGTTGAAAACCATACTAGGAAAACCCACCTTGGGACAAAACTGTAGTTAAGGAAAAGAGTACAATGCGTATTTCACTCCCCCTAATGAAAACTTTACTCGATATCTCGGAGACGGCGCATTCCAATCTTGTATATCAACTTCTTAAAGGTTGATGTTGGTACTGCCTTTGTGAATAAATCAGCAATATTATCAGTTGAACGGATTTTTTGAACTTCTATCTCACCATTTTGTTGAAGATAACGCGTGAAAAATAACTTTGGTGAAATATGCTTTGTCTGGTCTCCTTTGATGTATCCTTCTTTCAACTGAGCTATACATGCAACATTATCTTCGTACATTGTAATTGATATATTCTTTTTTAAAGAAAAACCACACATTTCCTGAATATGGTGGGTCATTAATCTCAACCAGACACACTCTATACTTGATTCATTGATGACTATTATTTCTGCATATTTTGAAGAAGTGGCTACCAACCTTTGCTTCATTCATCGCCAAATATTATGGTGTTTCCACATATAAACAAATAGCCTATTTGTGGCCAAGCTTTATGTGCATCAGATAATAACATTCCTCTGTGTAACCATAAGTTCTGACTTGGATTCATTGGAATAGAATAAACCCATGTCCACAGTCCCCCGAAGATATCAAAGTATGTGTTTACCATTCCAATGTCTTTTTGTTGGGGATCAGGAACTGAATCTTGCCAGTAGATCTACTGAAAATTGATATTTGGTCGAGTATTGTTAAAAAGGTACATTAGTGCCCCGACTGCACTAAGGTAAGGAGTTTCATCACCAAGAAGCTCTTCATCCTTCTCATGAGGTCAAAATGGATCTGTATTGATGTCAAGCAATCTTACCACTATTGGGGTACTCAATGGATGTAATTTATACATGTAAAATCTCTTTAATATCTTTTCTATGTATGTTGATTGATGAACAAATATTCCATTTGACAAATTCTCAATCTGTATGCCAAGATAAAATTTTATCTTGCCTAGATCTTTCATTTCAAATTCTCTTTTCAGACACTCAAGAACTTCTAAAAACTCTTTACGATTGCCAATGATGTTCAAATCATCAACATACACGACTATTATAATAAATCAGTTTCCGACCGTTTAATGAAAATGCAGGAATAAATTGGGTCATTTTTGTACCCTTTCTTCAAAAACTATTCACTCAGACGATTGTACCACATCCTCCCTAACTGTTTCAATCCATACAAAGATTTCTGAAGCTTTACTGAACAAGTCTCTCTTGAATCTTTGTATGCTTCAGGCACTTTGAATGCTTCAGAAATTTTCATGAAAATATTGTTGTCCAACGAGCCTATCTAAGCCATATAGATAGGTTGTGACAATGTCCATTAGACACATTTCAAGTTTTTCATGAACTGCCAAACTTATGAGATATCTGAAGGTGATTGCATCTACAACGCGAGAATATGTCTCAATGTAATCAATGTCAGGTCTTTGAGAAAAACCAAGAACAACAAGTCGAGCTTTATATCTCACGACTTCACCTTTCTCATTTCATTTTCGTACAAAACCCATTTGTACCCCACTGACTTGATATATTCAGTTGTTCAGATTATTGGTTAAAAAACATTCATGTTTTTCTAGTGAAGCCAATTCTGCTTGAATTGCATCCTTCTACTTTGGCCAATCATTACTCTGTCTACATTCATGAGCAGATTTTGGCTCAAAATCTTCATATTGTTCCATTATTTCAATAACAACATTATAGGCAAATATATTGTTAATCACAACATTATTTTTGTTCCACTTCTTTCTCGTCGAGACATAATTCATTGAAATTTCATTATTTTCAAAAGTTTGAACCTCCTCAGAGATTTCATCATGGGTTATGACTTGGGTCTCATCTTGAGAAATTTCTTTCGATCCACGATCATCTTGATCATTTATTCTTTTTCTTTTTCGATGATTTTTATCCTTGGAACTAATTGGTCTACCACGCTTAAAATGTAGTCTAGACTCATTTGCCTTAATAATTTGTCCCCTCGGGACATCAACTCGAACTGGAACATTAACAGCTGGAATATGCGATGTAGTAATCCTTGAAAGATTAGTAAATGCATCTGGCAGTTGATTCACAATATTCTGTACATAAATTATCTTTTGAACTTCTTGCTCACATTGATTTGTTCGAGGATCTAGATGAGATAGAGATGATAAATTCCAATCTATCTCTTTTCCCAACTGCTTATGTTCTCCCCCTAATGTTGGGTATACTCATTCATCAAAATGACAATCAAAAAATCTTTCCTTAAATAAATCTCTAGTCATAGACTCCAAATATATTATGATTGAAGGAGATTCGTACCCAACATATATCCCCAACATTCTTTGGGGCTCCATCTTTGTGCGTCGTGGTGGAGCAATCGAAAAATGTATCGCACATCCGAAAAATTCTAAGATGGAAAATGTTTGACTATTGACCAAAAGCCAGTTTTAATGGGAAGAATTCATGATAATTGGTCGGCCTTATGCGCACATGCAAAATAGCACGCCCTCACATAGACACGGATAACTTTGTTCTCATTAGGAATGGCGTAGCTATCAATTGCAGGTGTTTAATCAATGATTCTGCTAGACCTCTATAAGTATGAACATGCGCAACTAGATGTTCAACTAGTATACCAGTAGATATAAAATTATCATTAAATTCCTGAGATGTAAACTCACCAGCATTATTTAGAGGGATTGTCTTTATTGTATAGTCTAGAAATTGTGCTTTTGAACTTATTATTTGAACCAACAATCTCGCAAAAGCCATGTTACGAGTTGATAATAAATGCACATGTGACCATCTTGTAGAAGCATCTATCAAGACCATATAATATTTAAAGGGTACATATGCAGGTTGAATTGGTCCACATATATCACCCTGTATACGTTCTAGAAACGCAGGGGATTCAATTTCAACCTTAATTGTTGATGGTTTAATGATCATCTTTTCTTGAGAACGAGCAGCACAAGAGAATTTCTTTGATAGAAGGATATTTGGGCTCGTTAAGGTGTGCTCACGTGAGTTCTCAATTTTTTGGCGCATCATATTAAATTCGGGATGACCCAATCGGTCATGTCAAATAATAAAATCATTAAAATTAGCAAACATTTTATTTACTGTGGCTTGCGATTCAACTGTACTTATACTTGTATAGTACAATCCAGAAGAAAGTATAGGTAATTTTTCATGCACAATTTTCTTCTCCACATTAATTGTAGTAATGTAAAGGTACTCAACCTTTCCTTCATTAGCTGTCTCAACATGATAGCCATTTTGGCGAAAAACTTTGAAACTTAATAAGTTTTTTTGAGACTTACTACAATATAATGCATTATCAATGTTCAATATTGTCCCTCCATGTAGTAATAAGGTCATTTTTCCAGAGCCCTCAATTAATTTTGTACTACATGATATTGTGTTGACATATGCCATTTTCATAACCAAATTAGAAAAATCTTTCTTTTCTTTTAATATATTATGTGTTGTAGCACTATCAAGAAGGCACACATCTCCATTACTCATCTTGAATCCAATTGACAACTGGGGATTTCTATCAATTTTCAATTTTCATTAAAATAAAATACTTCAAAATAAGTACGAAACTAAACTAACAACGGAAATTTAAATACTTCAACATAAAGATCATGATAATTAAAAACACATAAGTAAATTATTAACAGAGTGCATTCCCAGCTAAAAGATCAAACATCATTTTTTATCTCCAAAGAAGTCATCAACTTCCATATGAGTAACATCACCAAGGCCATCAAAAACATCACCTTAAAGCCAAATTTTCTTCAACATCTTTATCATATTTTTGAGATTTTCTTGGCTTATCATCATCTTTAAGAGTCATATGTGACTCATCTCGAGTATTGAAAGAGGAAGCATCACATTTATTTTCTTTTCTTATGAAGAAATTTTGATAGATCCTAACAAAATGCTCAATTATGCGATATTCATTGTTCCAATGGTCTTTCACGTCACAACGACGACAATTACTTTTTGAGGGGTTATTTTGAGAACTCATGTTTTTCTCTCTTTTATTATGACCACCACCTCAACAATTAGTGTGTCGTCTCTTATGTTTGCCACGTTCCCATGCATTATTATAGCCCCGGTGATTATCTCTTTTTACTTCAAACTGATCACATGCTTCCACCATATATGCTTCTGATAATGGAGTAGCTCTAGTGGGACGAGCTTCACGATTTTTCATTAAAATAACATTAAATTTCTCAACCACTATAAGGCATGAGATCAGTTCAGAGTATTTTCGCATACTCTTTTCACGATATTGCTGTTGCAATATCACATTTGAGACATGGAAAGTAGTAAATGTCTTTTTCAACATGTCCTCATCTTTCATAGTCTCCCCACATAATTTCAATTGGGAGGTTATCCTGAATACCAAAGAGTTGTATTCAGTTACGGTCTTAAAATCTTGAAACTATAAGTGCATCCACTCATAATGAGCTCTTGGAAACATTGTTGCCTTTAGGTGGTCATATCTCCCCTTTAAATCAGTCCACAATTCAAGTGGATCATTTCTCGTCAAATGTTCAATCTTCAGGACCTCATCAAGATTATGACGAAGGAAAATCATAGCTTTCGCCTTATATTGGCTCGATGCTTCATTTTTCTGAGTAATGGTGACATCAAGACCTTTAGAAGTTAAGTGAATCTCAACGTTGAGTACCCATGAAAGATAATTCTTTCCAGATATATCTAACGCCACAAACTCAAGTTTGGATAAATTCGACATAATGAGATTATGAGAGAATATGTGAATTAAATAAAAATATTTATGTAATACCTTTGCAAGTAGCAACTTCGTGCTGATAATGTATTATAAAGAAAGCTCAGAATAATAAATGTAATAAGATGAAGAAGACAAAAAGAATAAGATGTAGGGGAGAACTTTTATTATTCAAGTATGTCTTCAAATGGTAAGTGATATCTCTATTTATCGTGTTGAGATATCACTCCCAAAAATCATATAATTAATAGATACATAGTTATCTTGAAAGTTCTTATCATATTGGAAGCAACAATACATGAATCCAATTTGTTTGGATAAATCTAATGGATAATCCACATGTATAATACAATGGATTTATAACAATATTATATAGTGTTATATAATGTTATTTATCAGGCTATGTGACATATTAGTTTATGTTGGGTGGTATATTTTCCAAAAAAAAATTCTTAAAATTTTTTAATTTTGATTCAACCATGGTTTTACAAGTATGACTCATTTTTTACCCACACAGATTAAGAGAGAGGTATTTCACATGGGAATTTGAGATCATCTTTTAATTGCTCAGTTAGAAATTTTACGAAAGGTGTCCTAACATTGAATAGTAAATTCAACAAAAAAAAGTATCTCTCTATTCTTCAATCTTGTATGTCTTGCATACTTTTGCACCCAATTACTATCGAACTATAGTTCACTTCATATCAAAATTGTAAAAAAAGAAAACGTTGACGGCTAGAAATCAAATCTGGTGCCATGTAATTTCGTGCATACCCTTGTAACTACGGTACATGTCTTCACTGGTTCCAAGGGTGTTTAAAATAATATATATATACCAATAAAGAGTAAAATTTGACTTTATACATACGTACATATATATATATATATATATATATATATATATATATATATATAT
>NC_028647.1:10039838-10066899 GCF_001406875.1 Solanum pennellii
ATATATATATATATATATATATATATATATATATATATATATAGTGTAATTTTACGATGAATAATGTTCAATTGAACACCATAACACCACCAAAGCTCAAACCTTCTTGGTTCCCCTCACGAACAACCTCTTCTTAGTCAGAATTTATCGCATCAAGATAACCTAATGCGATTTATATTTCTTGTATAATTTATGAGCTATTGCACACGAATGAATTTATTGAGTACACATTCAGGGAATAACAATTGCAAATTTTTCTAAATATTTCAAAAGAATAAAGTTTTGATTTATTGATTAAATCTTGTAAAAGGATTAGTTTAAGCCCTTAGATAATGAGCTTAGCATTATTAGTTCATTGGTCCAAAACAATTTTCTATTCTAAAAAAGCCCAGTCCAATACTTTTCCAAGTTTCCTTCACTGGCACAAATGTTTTTTATGTGAGGTGATCTTTAATTTTTGTCATTAAATATGTGTCGCGGTCTAACCCACTGAGTCGTGCAGGCAGCTATTCTAACGCCTAAGTAGGAGAACCCTCGATTCCCAAACCATTTTAAGACATACAGAAGACTAAGAAAACTAAGATAAAAGCAATTCAAGGAGAATTTCATAAATTAAAAAGCTTTAGACAATTCAAGTTAATAATTATATAGTAATTAACCCCTCGGGGATCTAGTCTAAACAGGAATAATAGCTACTAAGAGTACAAGGTATAACAAAAATATAAGTGACGCAACTCCTACCATGCGAAAGGAAAAGTAGAAGCTGTTGGAGGTTGCCTTCGTCTTCACCCATGAAACACCATTAATCATGCAATCACACTATGCCAAAAGGCATAACAAGAGTAGTATGAGTACAACCACACATACTGGTAGGCATCATCGATCAACACGATGCCCACCGCATGACATAAGAAATTGAGTAGTAAGAAACATGAATGTTCATTCCTCCACCTTTAATATTCCCAAAAATGTCATAGAGTCTAACTCCTAGTTTGTTGTGTTCTTGATCATGCTTAATCATTTTATCCCTTAAAGGAAATTTTGAGAATAACTACTATCAACCCGGTCAACTATCGTGACATGCCTTCACTTCATCCTCGTTACCCCTCAACTTATAAACCCCATATTCTATCTATCAAGACTTATACCCGCTTCAGTACCACATCTTTCCGGGTCAACATTACAACATGTCACCACCCCCATCCTTAATGACAATACACATGACCATATTTCTAAAACACAACAACACCGAGACTTTTAGTCTCCACCTACCATATTGCAAATCTGATTAGATCTCTATCATTCACAGTTCATTTATTAACAGATATACTCAATAATCATACAATATCGCAAACTCATACCTAATAACATAATGAACAATCCAGTTATCCTTTATGACAACATATCCAAGTCCAAATTATCAATATTACAAATATTTCACAAGTCAACGGTCCTCTCATGGAATCCAAGCCTAAACTGTTAGTGTGCCGATTCGTGACACCTGATCCAAGTTAGCATGTTGCAACATGACACCTGTTTCGATATGTATGTTGGCATGACATACGATTTCAATTAGTGTGTTAGAACGTAACACTCTATCTATTCAACAAACTACAATCACAATCACAATCACAATGTACATTCTCATAATCATACAATTAAGTATTGACTCATGGAATGTAATCATCCGTTCATACTCAATAGCATTTAATGTGATCGATAATGCATCATTCGCATACCAACATGCATTACAATGAAGCAAATGCTAACACACATCACTCAAGCACGATATCAAACCATCACCTACCCTAGTTCACATGATAGGGCTTCCTCCTATGGTTCCCACCTTATTTAACAATTGATACGATATAAATAATCATCCTTCTTTTGGTGCACGAAGACCTAAGCATGAATCCTATAATCAATTATCAACATAGTATGCAGTAGACATGAATTTGAGCTACTCGATTAAATAAACCTAGCCTACCTGGGCACCAAGCAGATGCACGAGATTATAGCTCGAATTCTGATTCTCAGACAATGAGACGGTAAATCTTGACCTGAAATCCACAATCCATCGACTTCCTTATGCTAGAAATCTCTTTTTCCTCTCTTCCTAAGTTAAGAGTAGCCTTTTGATGATTTGTTGGGTGATTCTCGACTTATTAGTGTTATTAGAAAAAAGAGAAAAATAGACTTCGTGTTATTTACATTTTGTCTCGCTCATCCCCCTCTGGTGACTACATATCCCTCTAGAGCGTTGCCGCCCTAGCAGCATCTGACCCGCTCTGATGGGCTGAGGGTCTGAGTTTTCTTGACACATTTTATTTCCTAAATAACGACGGTTCAAATCATTACAATATGATAATTTTTTGTTTTTGTTTTTCAGTGATTTAAGGAAGTAAGAAATTATTTGGCAGAATATATAAGAATAATATTAAATGTGACGTATTAGTATTGTTGAGTTGAATCAAATTAAAAGAGATATATGAATAAATTGTTAATTTTAAGAAATATGAGTAATTTTTGTCAATTTTGGAGAAATCATCCAATTCAGGTGTATGTTTGTCAAGTTTAGTACAATAGTAATATAATTAGCGAGATAGATATAATGAATAATAAATTTAAGAGATAAACTATTGAGAGTGAGTTTCATACCTAAACTATCACTTCGTAGTTTGAAAAAACACACCTCTATCTTTTATAAGACTTTGATCAGGGTGTGTATTATACTTTCTTTTTTATTATTTTTAAAAACTAGATAATTTAGACGTGCTTCGCACAAGCATAAATAATATTTCTAACCTTTTGAACAACATTTTCAATAATTGACTATTAGAAAAAAAAAGAGTAAATTTTAGTAGGTTTTAAGAACAGATCAACAAAAATTAAATGATTTGACATTATCACATATATCAAGAATTTTAAATATATGATGAATGATTAAAAATATGTTGATATCTCCTCATCATTATCTTTTATATAATTTATCATAATATATGTTTGATGATATAACTATCTTGTTAAAACTGAGTGATGTTTTTATTTAGCGGTTAAATATTTTTTTTTGTACATGAAAAATATAGAATTGAGAATTATATGGTTAGAATGAATCGTTATTAAAAACAAATTATATAAAAGTTTTCGATAATAAATATTAGTTATTAATAAGTTAAGACCGTTAAAAATGTATACCACAACAAAATATATAATTTTTTAGAGACAATCTACTTATCTGAGGTCAAACGTTTACCACTTTTGATTATTGTTACTTTGTTGCTCTAACAAAATTTATAGACGGAGAAAAATAATTTTGAAACAACACCAAAATAATATTTTTGACCCTTTTAGAAATTCATCCTTCATCAAACTTGCTGCTTTGAATACCCTCTTTGATACTTCATCAATGCAACTTTATGATTATTCCAGAAATATATATGTATAGTTGTTGTATTATGAATGTACAAGTATATCAAAATGTTGTATTCTAGACTCTTGTTAAAGAAATATTCTCGAACACTAAAAAATTAAAAATGAGTCTAACCTAGATAAGTCAAATGTTTAGCAATGATTTAGGACAAAAAGGACAACAAATTTATGTTAATAGACATAGCTTTTATAGCTTTAGACATTACTTTTGTTTAGAGTTGGTTTTGTTTCATGTTCTTCAAATTAAGTATGCTGAGAATAGTCATAAATCGCACCAAAAATATTTAGTAGAGTTGAATGAGAAGGAAAAAAAACAAAAATATTAATAGGACGAAAGTTTTGTCCAAGTGAGATCATATACATACAAAATGAAAAATGATCAATACATTTTTAAAAGGAAAGAACAAAATAGCAAGAAAATACATATATTAAAGGGAGTAAACTATGAGATATCCAATGATGATAATATATCATTCTAACCAGAAAAGTTCTCATGCTTTAAAATAACATACCTCGGAAAATTGACCAATACTTCAATCAACTTTCAATTCTTAAATTACTCATAATATACAGTGATAAAATTTAATAAAAATAGTTAACAAAAATAAAAATAAAAATATGGGCATGCAAAATTATTATCTTTCAACAAATTTTGTAAAGAACACAAAATCTCATTCTTGTATGGAAGAACTGACAACGTTGTTGATGAATAAATTAGAGATTTTAAAGGATTTTTTTTATTGTACCTCGAACGCTTCCAGTAGAGAAAACTTACTTGAATACTCAATTAACGTTTGGTATTTAATAGGGAAAAGATATAAATTTCTCCTAAACTTTTACTCAAAAGTCACTTACACACTTTAACTAATAGTGCGATCTATGACACACTTTAAGCACACAAAAGAGTATTTATTTACCCCTTTCGTTACCCAACCCAGAGCGCATTTCGCACCACATAAATGAGCGGCTCAACATACTAATAAAGACATTTTTATTTTTAATAAAAAATCTCAACCCAACAGTTATATTCTCATTCTCTTCTTATAACCCAGCGACCCTAATGAAAAAAACCCCAAATTTTTAATCCAAAAATCTGAAGCCCAAATTGAATTCAAACATAGTTCAAAAGTCCTTCTTTTGAATCAAAGGTAAATATTTTTCACTATTATTCATTCTATCTCTTTTTCATTTTTATTCATTCCTTCTTTTTCATTTTGTTTCCATTTTAAAATTTTAGTTGTTTGATTTGTTGTAATTCTTATTAAGGTGCTACAATGGCTCAAAGTTTGACTAAACTTTGTTTGCAAGTGAGATATCATGAATTGTAAGAGGTGCAATGCAAACATGGATTTGTTTTGCCTTTGTTGACCTCTTGGATCCCAAGAATTCCTGGTAGAAGATATTGGGGTGTCCTTACTATGAGGTAAGTTAACATTTTTAAGAGTTGAATGATTTGTTTTGTTGTTTCAAAAGTCATAAAATGATTCATTTTGATTTTGAAGAATGCTAGATCACACGATTTTTCACTTCGGAAGGATGATTATATTGATCCAAGATTCAAATTTGTGATTTTCAAGTTGGTGAAAAGAATTGTTAAGCTTGAATATAGTGTTGAATATTCTTGAAAAGTTGAAAATTCATATAAGGAAATCAACAAGCCTACTAAGTCTATCAAATCTATGAAAACAAAAATAGGTATGAACAAGATACATTCAAAAGTGGACAATTTTGATGATGATTTGAAGAGAATGAAAACAGTTGGAAAGAAATGGAAAAATAAATTGGCCATGTCTAAGAAAAGGAAGAGACAACTTTGGATTTCTCTGTTGTGTGTTTGTATTTTAGGTTTAAATTTAGTATTTCGAAGAGTATAGTTTTTGAAAGGAGAATGAGATTCAAGGGAATTTTCATGTTATTTACTTGTACAAAAAATTTGCAATATTGTGTTGAACTTGTAAGACTTTTGTTTTAATGAAAAAATGTTAGTTGAATTTGTTTGTGTAATGAAGTTGCATTTTTGTATGATAAAAAAATTGCAAGGTTTTCTTATCTTAATTTGTCTCATTAATATTGGAGAGTATTTGGGCATAAGCTCTACAACTATATACTCAGTTATCTAAACTATAAGTTTCTGTAGTCACTACTAAAATAGTCACTAATTTCCCTTCATAAACATATAGTCATTAACCATCAACTAAAAGAGAATCAATATTGTTACATAAACATGAACAAGAACAAGAATTGTAGGAATTGGTGTACTACACACACAAAGTGGTGCTCAGTTATTAATGTAAGTTCCCTATTTCTATACTTGAATATCATGTCTGTCACTGAAAGACTATCTAAAACATGTATGTGTGGTCCATGAAATACCTCATAACATGTATCTGAATTCCATTCAATACTGCATTTCATATACTTACCTTTGTTACCTTGTAGAACCTTCATTGACATTGGAGAAGTGTCACATATCCTAGTACTGCAAAACTCTCTCATCTATCCTATTTTTTTCACCATTTTCACCTAATTTCTTCGAGCATTGTATTTATAGTCCTATGTCTTGCTGCTAATATCCATAAATTGAAACATTCAACCATGTTATTTTCTATAACATCACATTTTGAGGTAATATTGGAGCTCCATTTTTCAAGATTATAATACAACAAGTGATCAACTAACTTTTGACACAACCTTTTCATAGAACTAATGTTATCTTTAACTCATCCTTAAAAGTAGATCTTGCACACCTCTATAAATATTTACTTCTCTCTATACATCTTCATCTCTTTGACCAATTAGCAAGGATGTGTCTAGAACACATTCTATGCTCAACATTTGACAAATGAATCACTTGTGACAATTTCAAGACCCTATAAGAAAATTCAAGACATGAAACTTAAAAACTAAGAATCTAAGGCATTAACAAAATAAAGAATTTCATAAATAAGTTCTAGACAAGAAATAAATTATAAACCTAATAAATATTCTAACCTTTTGCATAGCTGGTATGATTGTGAGGTCTGTACCATCTCCCAACTGAAGATCTTCCTTTAGAAGATTGACAAATCAAGCCCAAGTAAACTTATTTTTAACTTCAACTACTGGCCAAGCTAGTGGAAACATTTGATTGTTCCCATCGTTACAATGCGATAACGAATAATTGACTTTTAGATACTCCCTTTAGAAAACAACCTCTAAACCAATGCACTTTCTACAACAAGTCAAGAAGGACTTCTTCATTGCATAAAAACATATGTAGAAGCCTTGAAATATATTTTTACCATTTTCAAATGTTTCCTCATGAGATTGACTACACATTAACTACCTCGATTAGCTCTTAGTAACTCATCTTTGTAGTCCAAAATCCTCCCAAACTCAAGAACATAGTCACCCGTTAGTTCCTGTAATACTTTGTTTCTTGCTCTCCTACACAATGTTCTTCAATTCAATTCTTTTTTAATAAGCCCTTGAAATTCAAAGATTCTAATGTCAGGTTATTTCTTTATTCTTTTAGTGTAATGACTAGATAAGAACTTTCTATTACAAAGCTTGTTCCTATTACTAGGATCACATTTGTGAATTGAATTTTATGTCTTTACAACAAAATTATTATTCCTAGAATCAAAGCTAGCAAATAAATCCAGGGACAACCAACTGTACACCTAACCCTTACCCTTGTTGGTTCATTAACATACACTTTAATTATAACATGTTCAACAACAACATATTTTGTAACAGAAGATCTAAACTCATTAAAACTTTCAAATATAAGCTAAGATTCAATTCCCACACTAATACTAAAAAGATGCATCAAATATAACTCTATTCACCTTCTTTGTCCTTCTTGGTTTAACTCACTTTTTTTAACCTCTCCTTCATCATCACTGAAAGAATCGAGGTCTATTTCAAACTGGAAGCTTCATTTGAGGGATAGTAAGGCTCATAATCAACTAATTTTCCTTCTAAGTTATTTTTATTACCACATGTAGATTCATCATACCTAACATCTGACTCTTTATTTTGATCAAAACTTGACATGATCAGGCAATGGAGCTCCTTATCCCCTTTTCTTTCTCTTTTTTTTGCTCCTCTCCTCCCTAAAATAACTTAGATTATCATCTACACCACTCCCATTAAATCCCACATTCAATGATTTTATATTTGAATCTTGTTCATTATAAGGATTGATCTTGGCCAAATTACATGCCGCATTACTACAAATTACCCATATTTAACGTTAGTTCAGGACATTATCTAATCTAACTAGCATGCTTTGTCTCAAGATTGCGATGATTGCACACTAATATACATGACTAGTGATTTTTCAGGTTAGTTAGGGAATGATCAATTATTGCAAAGAAATGGAGTCGAAGGTGAAATACTGAAGCCAGGCGCGGTGCCCCAGCAACCCTGGCGCGCAAGGGCGTGACGCACCTGGTGACTTTTGCTGCGGCTGGTTTCAGGCGCACTAGAAGTGCGACGCCCCAACCTTGTGCGGAGATTTTGAAGAAAGTTGAAGTTAAAAGGACTCCTAGTTTAAGTAAAATTTGACTCTATTTTCCTAATTAATATAAATAGACACTTAAGGCCTCATTGTTAGGGTTTGACTTTTTAATTGGTGCGCAAGAGAAAGAATTCAAGTTTGTAATAGGTTTTGATCTTCTAACTCTTTTATTTTTCGAAAATCACATAAACAATCATCTTTTGTGATTTTTGAATAGTATGAGTGGCTAATCCCTAGTTTTGGGACTGCAACTACAAATTGAATATTGAATATTATTTTCTTTTGAATTAATTTTTTGTTGTCAACACAAGTTACTTCTATATTCTTACTTTACTGTTTTATGCTTGATCAAATCTATTATCTTATCTTAAAATCGAGAGAGGAGAGGTTATAAATACCAAATAATATAGAGAGCTTGATCGATCTATTATATTGAGGTTATTTGTGTTAAGGAGTGATGCCCAGATGAACAACTTACTTGGTTACAAAATAGGATGAAGCATAAATGCTTGCCAATTAGTTTAATTATGCCCGCTCAACAATGTAGTTAGGTATCTAATTGGGGTAGGCTACGAGAGATGTGTACCTCGACTCATATAATTAACCCTATAAACCAGTAATTTGATAACTTCGAAGCCAATATTATGATACATGTGATTTAATATATGTTGTAGACTTGGAATTGCCTTTTTCTTGCTTGAAATACCATCTTTATATCATTCACTCTTAGTTACTTCTATTCCTTGTTTACATAGTAATATTAATAATAAATCATCAACTCTTGAAACAGTTATTTTTTACTTTCAATTGTAGAATTAAGTCATGAATACAAATTAATAGTAAGTTCTTTGAGAACGATAACTCGTCTCGAAAAAGAAACTATATTACTTGTGCGACCACGTATACTTGTTGTATATTGGGGAACAACAAGTTTTTGGTGCCGCTACCGAGGACTTAGAAATTGATCTATATTCAATCTGCTTTAAGTCTACAATTAGAATATTCAGGTATTAATTACTTGATCTTAGCTTGTTTATTGCAGGCGTTGGGATTTTTCAGGTCTGGCTCGAAAAGGAGATATAGTTGATCCTTACAACGAACCTAAGAGTTCTACATTAACATATAAAAATGAATCAATAGAAAAGAGAATTAGGGCTAGGACCTTTGGGTAATTGTGGTAATGATCATCAAGACAATCCGAAAGATGTGAATAACCCAAGGGTTCCGAACAATCTGAAGAATGTTGATAACCAAGGAATACCCCGTCATTTTCTGATCGTTCTAGCAAGACCAGTGCGATATGTGGCAGTCCCACTTACCGCCAATTTGACATCTAGTATTAGGAAACCTCCACCGGAGAGGGGAGATTTGAATTAAAGCGGAATATGGTACAAATTCTCCATACTAATATGAAATTTACTAGTCTCAATGGAGTCTCACTGGACTATGTGAGACTAACATTATTTTCATACTCGTTACTGGGAGCCGCAAGGCGATGGTTAGACTTTCACCAAACTCCATTAATACTTGAGATTGTCTAACAAAAAAGTTCTTGAGTCAATTCTACCCATCCAAGAAAACCGCCAAGCTGAGAGGTGACAAAAACTTTGCTCAAAAGCAGGGGGAAGACATGTACCAAGCGTGGGGACGCTTCAAACAAATATTGAATGCTTTCCCACAACACACGTAGACTAATGAGGTACTATCTAAAGCTTATTTGAGGGTTTAGAATATAATGCACGTGCTCTTCTTAATAGTGTAGCAGATGGACAAGCCCTATCCATAACAAGTGAAACATTCTTTGATTTACTTGATGAATTATTGAAAGGGAACCAAGGGTATGAAGGGGAAATTTCTAGAACCACAACTCAAAAGGTTGCAGAGATCTTAGATGTAGACCAAGATACTGCCTTAAATGCCAAAATAAATGCAATGCAACATAGCATGACCCTAAGATTTAAGTAGTTGGCTCGAAATAAAGCACCAGTACATATAGTACAACAAAAAGCAAATTATTGTGGGGTATGTGGTAGTGGCACCCATGACACTAAGCAATGTGAGGCAAATCATGATTCTATGAATTATGTGGTTAATGTACAAAGGGGACAAGGCCAACAAAATTATGGTAATAGTTACAACCCTAGTTGGAAAAATCATCCTAACTTCTCTTGGGGTGGAAACCAAAACCAAAATCAGGCACAAGGTGCAAATCAATACCTTACCCAAGGAGTTGGGCAACAATACCAACAGTCCAACCAAAGTGTAAGCACAAGTGTATCTAAAGGGGGATGACCAATGAAGAGCTATTCCAAAAGCTCATGTCTAAAATGGGGACCAAGTTAAGTGCCAGAATAGATAAACAGGATGAGAACATCATAAATATCCAAATGTCCCAAATGAGTTTAGAGAAACAAGTTGTGCAAGTGGTTAATTCTTTGAACTTGTGTCCCCAAGGTGGGTTGCCTTGTGATATTGAGCCCAACCCAGAGCAATTGCATGCGGTAAGTACTAGAAGTGGGTTGCAGTTAGAGGAACTAGATTCAAAGAAGAGAGACTATGAGGTAAATACCAAGGAAACAAAAGTGGAAGAGGTAGTAAAAAGCTCCAATATTGAGGCACCCGTTCCTCGAAAGAAGTTACCACCTCTGTTTCCATTAAGACTAAAAAAACAAAATGAAGATGAATGCTTTGGTAAATTTCTCTCTCTCTACTTAAACATGTTCACATTAATCTTTCTTTGGTTAACATTTTGTAGGGTATCCCGAAGTATGCTAAGTATGTGAAGAATATTATGGCTAGCAAGAGGAGGCTCACGGAGTATGAAACTGTAGCACTTACTGAGGAGTGCAACTCTAGAATCCAAAATAGACTACCCCAAAAGTTAAAAGATCCAGGTAGTTTTACTGTGCATATTACCATTGGGCAAAGTGTTCATGTCCGGGGACTGTGTTTAAGGGGTGAGTATAAATTTGATGCCCTTATCTTTGTATCTAAATCTTGGGTTGGGTAGTCCAAGACGAACCACTTTTATCCTCCAACTTGCCGATAGATCCATTGCTAGGCCTGAAGTGGTGGTAGAGGATGTGTTAGTACAAGTAGGTCATTGTTTTTTCTGATACATTTCGTGGTCTTGGAATTTGGACCCGATCATGAAGTTCCATTTATTTTGGGACACCCTTTCTTGGACAAGGGTAGGGCACTGATTGATGTAGCATCCGGTCAATTGACCATGAGGGCACATGATAAGGTAGAGGTATTTGATGTGTACCACGCTCTTAGATTACCCTCTATTTATGAAGAATTATCTGCTATCGCAATTAGTTGTGCTTGCTGACTCCTTAGAAAGAGTGTTAGTAGGTCATAAGAGAGATAAAGACATTGAAGCCCAAGAAATAGAAACATATCTAAATCTAGAAAGTGGGGAGCCTCACAAGCAGAGAGTGGAACCATTAGAGCGTGAGTTAGGGCCACCGCCCAAACCCTCTATTGAGGAGGCCCTAAAGATGGAATTAGAAACACTGTCGGCTCATCTCAGGTACATATTTTTGGGTACTAATGAAACTTTTCCTGTTATACTTTCTGCAAAGCTATTTGAAGTACAGGATGATGCGGTATTGAGGATCCTAAAGTGAAGAAAAAAGGCGATTGGATGGAAAATAACTGATATTCATGAGATTAGTCCAGCGTTATGTATGCACAAAATCTACATGGAAGAACATTACAAACCTAGTGCACAACATCAACGCCGATGGAATCGATTGATAAAAGAATTGGTGAGAAAAGAGGTAATGAAGTGGTCAGATGATAGAATTGTGTACCCAATCTCTGATAGTAAATGGGTAAGTCCTGTGCAATGTGTCCCAAAAAAGGGTGTATGACTTTGATAAGGAACGAAAAAAATGAGTTGATTCCTACTAGGACAGTGACTGGGTGGAGAATTTGTATGGATTACCAAAAATTAAATGATGCCACCCGGAAAGATCACTACCCAATTTCCTTCATTCATCAGATGCTTGACCGACTAGTTTGACAAGAGTATTATTGTAACATTTTTCAAATAGAAACGACTAGAAAAGAGGTTAAAATTTGGAAATATTTTGTTTTTGGAAAGAATAAGAAAATCGGGAAAATTGACCAAGTTGGAAAAGTGAGTTTTGTCCATTTTAAACGACCATAACATCTAGTTAAAGAAGATTTAGGGTCAGTTATTTATATGGTTGGAAAGAACTTGGAAATATCTTTTCAGCTCTACCAAGTTTATGAAATTTTGATATCGTATGAGCGAGATAAGCCTTACGGAAGATTAAGCTATTGGAATAAGCATAGTCAAATCCGTAGATTATTTTATTTCATTTTTGGTAATAAATTGGGGTATAAGCTGATCCTATTCAGTTCATGATTTTAGAAAACAAGTTAGAGTTTTGAGAGAAGAGCAAAGAAGAGGAGAAAAGAGTAGAGGAAGCAATAACGTTTAAGATCGTCGAAGTTCGACTTATTGAAGCCAGGGGTGATCCCTATTAAGGTATGTGAGATCTTTCTGTGTTGGGTTCTTCCAGCCACACACCAATTTGATTCAATTCAGCAAGATAGATTAGATTGGATGATGAACATTGATATTTTGATGAAGAATTATTGGATTCTTGATTGAATGGGTTGTAGCATGTTCTAGTTGTTGGGATTTGTGTTTCCGGGCTGTTTTACGAGTCTAACCTATTGGGTATTGAGCATATTAGTGATCCAAGTGTTTAGGGGAATATCATGGAATATCAGAAGGTTTAGAGTTGAAAACGGAGAAAAAAAGTCAAAACGCGCGTCAGTAGGGCCTTGGGGCGCCGCGCCTACCATAGCCCCACAGGACGGTGTCTATCCGTAGGGTATTGGGGCAGCAAGCCAGCCAGAGCGGCCAAACTTGGACTCTGAGTTTGGGGCCTAGCGCCCCACGGCTCTCAAAGCGCCAAGGACGCCAGTTCACCCCCATTCATTTCCCATCTTTTCGTACTAGTTCCTAAGTGATGTACCCACGTTTCCTAGTTGATTCCAACACTCTAAAGTACATCTCAACATCATGAAATCATCCATAAACATGAGATCATGAACCTTGAATCCATAATCTAAATCAAGGAAAGTTAATATCAAAGCCAAAGAATTTAAGAATCAAGTCTTACAAATAAGAAGAAAGTCAAAGTAAGTTCTTACTATTTTAAAGAGTCTTAAACAAACATTTTAAACTTTGTTTTAAGGCTTAAACTACAAGTTGAGAAAAGAGTAATGAGTTGAGTTTAAATCTCAAAATTTATAAGGGAATTAAGTATTCCCTACGAGTTAAGTTTCAAGTAGAGCAAAGAGTGAGTGCATTTCTCAAAAGATATAAGGGAACTAAATATTCCTTAAGAGTCAAGTAGGGGTGGGCATTCGGTATTTCGGTTCGGTTCGGTTTTTTTTTTCGGTTTTTTCGGTTTTCGGTTTTTGTAAATTGCGTACCGAATACCGAACCGAAAACCGAAATACCGAAACCGAAATTCTGAAAAATTTTGGTTCGGTTCGGTGTTTCGGTTTTCCGGTTTTTATGCCCACCCCTAGAGTCAAGTTTCAAGCTAAGTAAAGAGTAAAGAGTTAAGTTCAAGTTCCCAAATGAAATGTTTTCACATTTAAACAAGTAAGGAAGCTATGCTTTCCAAAGAGCCTTCGGGCTAGTTTTTAGAAAATAGTTATAGCTTTATAAAATGAGGCAAGCAGGGAAACTATGATTTCCAAGAGAGCTTTTAAAGATAAGTTTTGAGCACTAATCTCAAACCACATAATTATTATGTTTTAAAAACTGAAGATCCAGTATATTTCAGGATGTAGTATTGAGCACCGATGTAGGGATGCGAGCTTCATATTAACTCAAGTCTCCATGAAAACCATGTAGCCATCATGGGTATAAAAGGTTATACTTCTAGATGAATCTATTTCAGAGTTTACTAGTGGATCCATTAGGTAGTTCAGGCCCTATACTCTAGCAAAGTTAGGATGGTCCTTGGCAGCGTGAGGTAAACGTTGTATCATCACTATAACTATTAAGTGATGGTTTTCGGTTAGAAAAACTCCCACAGCAGTGTTGCATGATTTCTCAAGAGGTTCTACTTAGTAAGAATGGGTATGGGACTTTATTCATGCATTTCACAAGTAGACTTTGAGAGGAAGCATGATATGTTTTCTTTATTATTTAGATTATGAGTATACGTCGGATTATTTTTGTATTTTTACATATATCTTAGACTGAATTGTATTTTTGCATACACAGAGTTGAAACCCATGTTTTAAACAACTTTTCTTTATATTGATTATGTCTCTAAACTGTTATATAATATAATGAGTTAGTTATCCATGAGTTGAGCAGAGTCAAGGTAAGTGTTCCTTCTTAATCCTTTTCAAGATTAAGTTGTTGTTAGCATTCCAACTCGCATACTATACATTCAATGTACTGATTCTAATTGGCATGCATTGTATTATTATGCATACGTAGGTAATTAGGATCAGCATTTGGCGCACCGTTTATCCAGTGAGTAGTTCAGAGTCAGCTGGTGAGCCTCTTTTCATTCCAGAGGACATCTTTATCATTCAAGTTGTTATTTTAAGTTTTCAGTTATTAGGATGATTGGGGTCATGTCCCAATATCCCTCCTTATTTTAGAGCTTCATAGATATATAGAGTTAGTTTATTTAGTCTTTAATTTCTTTTGTAACCGATAAGACTTGAGTTGCCACTTTGCAAAATATTATTTTAAAGTTATTCTCTTTGCGTTGTTTCTTTAGTGTTTAAGTCTTCTGCTAAGTTAAGAAAGCCATACCAAGGTTCACTCGAGACTAGAAATGGTCTTTGAGTGCCGGTCACGTCCAAGGTGTAGGCTTGGAGAGTGAAAAACTTGATATCAGAGCACAAAATTAAAAAGTCCTAGAGAGTCTATGAATTTGTGTCTGCAGAGTCTAAGTCATCGGTGTTAAATGCACCACATCTATGATAAGGAGGCTACAACATTTAGGAATTCCTCACTTCTTTCATATTCCTTTCGTGTGTTAGAATTTATCTCTAAAAAGTTTCCTTCTAGTTCATGCATACACATGTTTTCAGAGAATCATGCCTCCACGAAGAGCAGTCAGAGGCCTTCTAGCTAAGAGGATTGTTGAGGAACAAGAGTTGCTAAATGCACCTGAAGTGCAACCTCAAAGAAAGGTTACGCATGATGAATTCCGTGAGACTATCCGTATGTAAAGTCAAGTTGCGAGTCATGAAGTTGGACAGAGAGGTAATCGACAAAAAGTGGTTGATACTTTAAGGATTTGCGAGTTTTTGGGGATGAATCCACCAAGCTTCACAAGTTCAAGTGTTACAGAGGATCCAACGAACTTTATTGAATTACTTCAGAAAATCTTTGACATAATGCATGTTATTGATGCTAAAAGGGTGGAAACAGTTGCATACCAACTAAAGGGTATCGCTAGTGTAACACCTCGTATCAAAAATAGATGAGAAATCAGCTTTTTAGAAATTTGCAGGTGCAATCGACGGTTACTATTGACAGACCGTAGTCTGATCTAAGGCTCGTACTGTGCATCCATCGTTTTCCACTAAAGCTCCCCCAAAACTCAGCCCACAAAAATTGACTAAATGTCGATCCACGGACAAACCTACGGTCTGTAAGTCAGACTATGAACCGTAGTTTGTGTCCGTGGATTCAGACTCTAGTTACCTAGCCTCTAACATGAACTATGGATGACTATCATGGAAAGTAGTTCGATCTACGGTCCGTAGGTCTGATTGTAGGTGAGGTTAGCAGTTAGTTAGGGGGAATTTGCTGATAGGTTCAACTTCAAATGGTCATAAATTTTAGCACAATATGAACTATGTGCTCTACGACCAATGGTATGATAGATAATTGAATTATCTTTTCATAGCCACCGAGTTTGCTAAACTCCAACCTCCACGTGAAATATTATGTCCATTTTAGTGAAGGTCTGTCGAGTAGACTCAAACTACGGACCCAAACGACGAAACGTCAATTGAACGATGGACCATCAGTGCAGGTCGTCGATTGGTCTAACAACAAAATTTTCAAGGGTATTTTGGTCTTTTCCTAGTTTTTTAACCCCTAAGACACGTCATTTAAGCCCTAATCATGAAAATTTAGTTAGTTTGAGCCTAGAAACATAACAAGAACTTATCTAAGTCAAAATCATAAATCAAACTTAGAAAATTAGAAGCAATAGAAGAGAAAGAGGTCAAGAACCCTACTTCAAGAATGCAACAAGGTTCCATCAGTTCTATCCCCGATATCTAAAGATTTCTTTGTAGATTTCATCACTAGGCATGTGGCATTTCACTAGTGGGTTCCTCTCACCCATTAGATCCCTAGTTTTCAGTCACATTCTTGATTCTCTTATCATGATTAGACTTAGGGTTTCTAGAACTTCAATAGATTACCATGAATTAGTTAGTTATATGTTCCAAATCAGATTACCATGTTATTAGTCAGTTTATTGCATGAATTTCAGAACCTTGGCTATGTATTTCTTTAGTTCTTAAATTACACATGCTAGGGTTAGATTTTTCAGTTACTTCATATATACATGCCTCACTTATTAATGCATCATTATCAGATTAATTGTTGCTTCTAAGTTTGAATGTTCAGTTTTGATCTATCCAGTATTTACAGAAATTCAGTAATAATTTGTTAATCACTTAATTTATTTGGATTAAAATAATACCGAGTTGGACTAGGGTTCAGCGTACCCAAATAGTCCCAGAACTACTAGCCAAGTAGGTTGTAAGTCCCCTGTATGAGCATTAGTTTAATGACCACGCCAGCATGCCTTTATACCTCTAGCAGGATACATTGGGTCCTCTCGATGGGGCATATACATCGTACTCCACATTTAGCTCATGTGGTTTTATTATCGATTATTAGTAGCTCCCACTGTTCAGTCAGACTCTATTGCATTGACCATATTTACAGTCCAATTAGTATTCAGTCTCAGCATGTTATAAATTTGTCATTGCCTCCAGTTATCTTAGAATTCAGTATATCATGTTCAAAATATTATACTTGCTTTTGTTCTTGTTCAATTATGTTTTATTTCTGCTTTACTCTATCCTACATGCTTAGTACCTTTCAAGTACTGACGAATATGTGCACTACATCTTCTCGTGATGTAGGTTAAGGTTCTCAGCATCTAGATAACGCTTAGATCGATTTTCGATCTCTTGTTTAGCAGAATCAGTGGTGAGTCCTCATTCTCCGAGGACATAGTCATGAGTTCATTTCAATATATTAGTCCTTTAGTTTCAGGTTTTGCTAGACTTAGCTGGGATTTGTCCCAGCATTTCTAGTCAGTTAAAGGCTACTTTTAGACATAGTTTGTTTCAGCTTAGTATTGAGTTAATACTTTCTTTGTATTAAACTCATTAGTTTCAAATATCTCAATTATAGTATATGGGTATTCCCTATCTTTTCATTTTAATTATGTTTTAGCTTCCGCATCAGTTTATTTTCTTTAGTATGCTCATGATCATGCCGGCAGGGTTAGCTTGGTATCACTTGTGGTTCTAGTTCATGTGTCCACGTCTCAAGGGTAGCTCAGGGTGTGACAATTTAGGTATCAGATTGCTATGTTTAAGAGTCTAGGATGTTTGAAAACCTGCACTAAGTAGAGTTTTTTTCATGGGTGTAAAGTGCACCACATCTAATGAGAGGGAGGCTATGAAGTGCTTTAGGAAAAACTTCACTTCCTTGTTACTCTTATCGTGGATAAGGTATGATCTAATCTATACTAACTCGACGTTCAACGTTTCAGATCATGCCTCCTTGTAAATCTAACGCTAGTAATACGAATGCTGGAATGCAAACGCAAGTCCTCCACTCCCAGATCAGGAAGTCTCTAATGGTGAATTTAGGAATGCTATTCAGATGGTGGCTTAGAGTGTCGCCAACCAGAACAATTAGGTTCGAGCTCCTTTAAATGCTAATGGTGGATTAGCAACAACAAGGGTCTGTGACTTTGTTTGGATGAATCCGCCTGAGTTCTTAGGATTGCTAACTAATGAGGATCCCCAGAATTTCTTGGATGAGATCAAGAAGATCTTTGAGGTGATACATGTTACTGGAAATGATTGGGTTGAGTTGGCATTATACCAGCTGAAAGATGTTGCTCATATTTGGTGGACTTAGTGGAAGAAAAATAGGGGTAAAGATTCAGCTCCTACTACTTGGGATTGCTTTAGTGGGACCTTTTTGGATAGGTTTTTCTCAATAGATTTAAGAGAAGCAAAGGCTCAAGAATTAATGAATTTAAGACAGGGAAATATGACGGTCCAATAGTATGGGCTCGGGTTTAACCAACTCTCCAGGTATTCTCCTCATATAGTTGCTGGCTCTAGGGCTCAGATGAATAATTTCTTGTACGGAGTCAAAATTTGGTGAAAACTAAGTGCAGAAGTTCTATGTTACTACGAGATATGAACATTCTTAAGCTTATGACTCATGCTCAGCAGGTTGAGGGTGATAAGCTTAGGAAGCAAGCCAAGGAGAATAAGAGGTTAGGACTGGGAACTATAACTACTCTTAGCAGAAATTTGGTGGTGGAAATTGCTCATAGAGTCAGGAAAAGTTTTCAACCCCATAGCAGAACTATGATAACTAGTATTCCATCCTCTAAGAACATGTATGATCAGAAGGTTAGGGCACCAGGATCTAAGTCTTAGGGAAGTGTTTCAAGCACCAAGACTTACCCCACTTGCCCCAAGTGTAGTAAGAACCATCAAGGCGAGTGCCTCGCAGTAAAGGAAGGATGTTTTGGGTGCGGTCAGTATGGTTACAGGTTGAGGGATTGTCCTTATAGACAAGGATAAAGAGGTGGTAATGGTTGAGCTCAGTCTACAACTTCAGCAACACCAACAAATCGCCCGACTCATGAGGGTAACTCATCTGGTACAGGTGGCGGTCAGCGCCAGAACAGGTTGCATGCTTTTCAGGCTCGCCAAGATCACGAAGGTTCTCCAAGTGTAGTCACTGGTACGTTACGAGTCTTTGACGTTGATGTTTATCCATTGTTATATCCAGAGACTACTCTTTCCTTTGTAACTCTTTACATAGCAGTCCAATTCAGTGTTAGTCCAGAAATTCTCTCAGAACATTACTCAGTCTCTACTCTAGTTGGTGACCCAGTTATATCTAGATTGGGTATACATAATTTGCCCTGTCACAGTCTCTAAGAAAGTCAGCTCAGCAGATTATGTGTTTGATGTCATTCTAGGCATGGATTGTTTACATTCCTAGTATGCCTCAGTCGATTATAAAACTAAGATTGTTCGTTTTCAATTTCCAAATGAACCAATCTTAGAATGGAAGGGTAGTAGCTTAGCGCCTATAGGACGATTCATTTCTTACCTTAAGGCCAAAAAGATTATCTCTAAGGTTTATCTCTATCATCTAGTTTGGGTTAAGGATTCTAGCTCTGAAACTCCAACTCTTAAGTCAGTTCCAGTGAATTCCAAAAGTGTTTCTAGAAGATCTTCTTGGAGTCCCTCCCGAAAGGAAATCAACTTTGGAATTAATCTCCTTGCAGATACCCAGCCTATTTCTGTTCCTCCTTACAAAATGGCTCTAGCTGAGCTTAAGTAATTGACATAGCAGTTGAAAGACATCCTAGATAAGGGCTTCATCAGACGTAGTATTTCGCCATGGTGTGCACTAGTGTTGTTCGTAAAGAAGAAAGATTGTTCTCTCAGAATGCGCATTGATTATAGACAGTTGAACAAGTTTAAAATCAAGAATAAGTATCCCATCCCAAGATTGATGACCTGTATTGACCAACTTGAGGGTGCTAGCCATTTCTCAAAGATAGACCTCAAATTGGGTTATCATCAGCTTAGAGTCAGAGATAGTGACATTCCAAAGACAAACTCCAGAACTCGGTATGGTCATTATGAATTTGTAGTTATGTCTTTTGGACTAAAAAATGCTCCTACATCTTTCATGGATTTGATGAACCGAGTCTTTAAACAGTACTTGGACTTGTTCGTTATCATCTTTATTGATGATATCCTCATCTACTCTAAGAATGAGAAAGAACATGCGAGTCATTTGAGAGTTGTTTTGCAGACTCAAATATCGTCATTTATTTCCTAAGTTTAGCAAATGTGAGTTCTGGTTGCAATCTGTTGCTTTCCTTGGTCACATTGTATCTAGAGAAGGGATCCGAGTGGATTCGCAAAAGATAAAAGTAGTGAAACAATGGCTCATACCTACCTTTGCTACAGATATCAGAAGTTTCTTAGGTCAAGCGGGTTATTACAGAAGGTTCGTGGGAGGATTTTCATCCATAGTCTCACCAATGACTAGGTTGACTCAGAAAATGGTCAAATTTCAATTGTCAGATCATTGTGAGAAAAGCTTTACAAAATTGAAAACTAGACTGACTACAACTCTTGTCTTGAATCTACCAGAGGGTTCAGATGGTTATGTGATATATTGAGATGCATCTAGAGTTGGCCTAGGTCGTGTGTTGATGAAGCGAGATAAGGCTATAGCTTATGCTTCTAGACAACTTAAGGTGTATGAGAAGTACTATCCAACTCATGACCTCGAGCTTGTAACAGTGATTTTTGCACTCAAGATCTAGAGACACTACTTGTATGTTGTTCATGTAGATGTGTTCACTGACCATAAAAGCCTTCAATATGTGTTCACCCATAAAGATTTGAATCTTTTCCAGAGGTGATGACTCGAGTTCCTTAAGGATTATGATATGAGTGTGCATTACCATCCTGGTAAGGTAAATGTAGTGGAAGATGCTCTTAGCAAATTATCTATGGGTAGTGTAGCCCATGTTAAGGAAGAAAGGAATGAACTAGTGAAGGATGTCACATGCTTGCTCGCTTGGGAGTTTGCCTTATGAGCATATCAGACAGTGGTGTAACAGTTCAGAATGGGGGCAGAATCTTCTTTGGTAGTAGAGGTTAAGGAAAAGAAAGACAGTGATCCAATTTTGCTTGAACTTAAGGGTGCAGTCCATAATCAGAGAGTTGAGGTTTTCCCCCAAGGGGGATATGGTGTAATTCTCTGCCAAGGTAGATTGTGTGTTGCTGATGTGGGTGAGTTGAGACGACATATTCTTGCAGAAACCCATAACTCCAGATATTCTATTCGTCCAGGTTCCACTAAGATGTACCGCGATCTGCGAGAGGTCTATTGGTCGAATGACATGAAGAGGGATATACCAAATTTTGTGAGTAAGTTCCCCAATTGCCAGCAAGTCAAGGTAGAACATCATAAACCATCGACATTCCTACTTGGAAGTGAGAAATTATAAATATGGGTAATAGTTGACAGGATGACTAAGACTTCACGCTTTATAGCGGTCAAGACTACAGATTTGGCGGAGGACTATGCCAAGCTTTACATTAATGAAATTGTGAGGTTGTATGGGGTTCCTTTGTCTATCATCTCAGATAGAGGTCCTCAGTTTACCTATCATTTCTGGAAGTTATTTCAAAAGGGTCTTGGTACTCAGGTTAACATTAGCACAACATTTCATTCGCAGACAGATGGGTAGGAAGAGCATACCATTCAGACCCTAGAGGATAATGTTAACAGCATATGTGATCGATAGCAAGGGTAGTTAGGATGATCACATTCCTCTTATTGAGTTCTCCTACAATAATAGCTACCATTCTAGCATTCAGACGACCCCTTATAAAGTGTTTTATGGGCGATGTAGATCTCATGTTGGTTGGTTCGAAGTAGGTGAAGCAACTTTGATAGGGCCAAATTCAGTCCTTTATGCTATGGAGAAAGTACAACTCATTAGAAATAGAAATAAGACAGCCCAGAGTCATCAGAAATCGTATGCAGATGTAAGGAGAAGGAAACTAGAGTTCCAAGTTGATGATTAGGTTTTTGTGAAAGTGTCGCATATGAAAGGGTTGATGAGATTCGGCAAGAAAGGAAAGCTCCGTCCTAGATATGTAATCCCTAACAATATCTTTAAAAGGGTTGGCAAGGTGGAATATGAGTTAGAGTTGTAGCAGAACTAGAAGCAGTGCATCCAGTTTTCCACATCTCGCTCTTGAAGAAGTGTGTGGGTGACCCAGCCTCTATAGTGCCATTAGATAGTATGGCGGTATATGGTCTTTCTTATGAGGATGTGCCAGTTGAGATTCTTGACCGTCATGTTAGAAAGATGAGAAGCAAAGAAGTTGCTTCAATCAATGTTTTGTGGAGGAGTCAGTCCGTAGAGGGAGCTACTTGGGAAGCACAAGCAGTCATGAAAGCCAAGTATCCTCAGCTCTTACCTTCTGATTCCACCTTAGCTTGAGGTCATAGTTCCCCTTCAGTTTTTCGTTCATTCATGCGTGAATTCAGCCTTAGAATCATGTTCCCTCAGTTTGAACTTGCATTTTCAGTGTATTGCATGTTCTTGGAACTCAATTCAGTCACAAACTCAAACCTCAATGTTTAGTAGTGGGGATTGTAGCTCTCTCCCTCTATTTCATCTAGTTTAGTATTCATTCGAGGACGAATGTTCCCAAAGGGAAGATAATGTAACACCCTGTATCAAAAATAGACCAAAAATCAGCTTTTTAGAAATCTGCAAGTGCAATCGACAGTTACTATCGATGGACCGTAGTCTGATCTACGGCTCGTATTGTTCATCCATCGTTTTCCACTGAAGCTCCCCCAAAACTCAGCCCAGAAAAATTGACTAAGCATCGATCCAAAGACATACCTACGATCCGTAAGTCAGACTACGGTACGTAGTCTGTGTTCGTTGATTGAGACTCAAGTTACCTAGCCTCTAACATGAACTACGGATGACCAGCACGGACAGTGGTTCGATCTACGGTCGTAAATCTGATCGTAGGTGAGGTTAGTAGTTAGTTAGAGGGAATTTACTGATAGGGTTAACTTCAAATGGTCATAACTTTAAGCACAATATGAATTAGGTGCTCCATGACCTATGATATGATAGATAATTGAGTTATCTTTCCATAATCATTGAGTTTGGTAAAATCCGACCTCCGAGTAAAAAGTTATGACTATTTTAGTTAAGGCCTATCGAGCAGACTCAAACTACAGACCCAAACGACGGCTCGTTAGTCCAGATTGTCGATTGGTCGGACAACAAAATTGTCAGGGGTCTTTTGGTCTTTTCCTAGTTCGTTTAACCCATTAGATATGTCGTTTAAGCCCTAAATCATAAGATTTTAGTCAGTTTAAGCGTAGAAACATAACAAGAACTTACCTAAGTCAAAATCATAAATAAAACTTAGAAAATTAGAAGAAAAAGAAGAGAAAAAGGTCAAGAACCTAGTTCAAGAATGTAGCAATGTTCCATTAGTTCCAGCCCCAAAATCTAAAGATTTCTCCGTGGATTTCATCATCGGGTATGTGGGATTGTACTAGTGGGTTCCTTTCACCCATTAGACCTCTAGTTTGTCAGAATCTTGATTCTCTTATCATTATTAGACTTAGGGTTTCTAGAACGTCACCAGATTGCCATGAATTAGTTAGTCATACGTCCAAATCAGATTACCATGCTATTGCTCAGTTTATTGCATGAATTTCAGAATCTTGGTATGTGTTTCTTTAGTCCTTGAATTAGACATGCAAGGTCAAATATTTCAGTTACTTTTGATATACATGTCTTAGTTATTAATGCATCATTATCAGATTAATTATTGCATTCTTAGTTTACATGTTTAGTTTTGAGCTATCCAATATTTAGAGAAATTCAAACATAATGGGTTGATAACTTAATTCATTCGGAGTAGCATAATATCGAGTTGGACTAGGGTTCAGCGTACCAAAATAGTCCCTAAAACTATATAAGTAGGTTGTAAGTCCCCTCTGTGGGCATTAGTTTAGTGATCACACCAGCATGCCTTTATACCTCTTGTAGGGTATATTAGGTCCTCTCGATGGGGCGTATACATCGAACTCCACATTTAGCTCATGTAGTTTTATTATCGGTTATTAGTAGCTTCAATAGTTCAGTCAAACTCTATTGCATTGACCATATTTATAGTTTAGTTAGTATTCAGTCTCAACATGTTATAAATTTTGTCATTGCATCCAATTAGCTCAGAATTCAGTATATCATGTTCATAATATTATATTTGCTTTTGTGTTTGTTCAGCTACTCTATCCTACATGCTCATTGCCTTTCAAGTACTAATGCATACATACACTATATCTTCTCATGATATAGGTTTACGTTTTCAGCATCCAGATCACGCTTAGATCGACTTTCGATCTCCTCTTCAGCAGAATCACTGTGAGTCCTCATTCTCTGAGGACAATAGTCAGGAGTTCATTTCATTGTTTAGGTCCTTTAGTTTCAATTTTGCTACACTTAGCTGGGGCCTGTCCCATCATTTCTAGTAAGTTAGAGGCTATTTTAAAAGATAGTTAGTTTCAACTTAGTATTGAGTTAATACTTTTTTTATTAAACTCATCAGTTTCAAATATCTCAATTATAGTATATGGTATTCCCCATCTACTCATTTTATTTATGTTTTAGCTTTTGTATCAGTTTATTTTCTTTAGTATGCTCATGATCATACCAACAGATTTAGCTTGGAATCACTTATGGTCCTAAGTCCCGTGTCTACGTCTCGAGGGTAGCTCGGGGTGTGACAACTAGACTCTGGTTTGACTAATGGAAAAGGAATAGGGCTGATAATGAGCCAATGGTGAGTTGGGTTGTGTTTGAGAATGCTCTCATGTGACGTTTCATTCCCCGTGAGTTGCGAGAGGCAAAGATTAGAGAGGTTCTAACCTTTGATGTGGAGTCTATGAGTGTTCATGAGTACAGTCTGAAGTTTGCACAACTTTCCCGCTATGCTCCGGAGATGATTGTTGAGTTGAGGAGCAAGATTAGTTTATTTGTTGCTGGATTGTCTCGTCAGCCAAGCAAGGAAGGCAAGGCAGTAATGTTGATAGGGGATATGGACATGGAAAGGCTAATGATATATGTGCAATAAGTTGAAGAGGTTAAGGTTAAGGTTAAATAAGAGTTTAAGAATAAAAGGGCTAAGACATCAGGCAACGAGTTCAGGCAGCAAAAGAGTAGTACAAATTCTTCCTTCCAATAGAAACAGAAAGGGCCTTCTCCACCATCAGCTAGTGTCGTTGCACCCAGAAACAAAGGTGAGCATATTGGTCGTAGTTCACAACCCTTTGGATCTAAACGTGCCAATTCTCAAGGTAATGAAGAGCGAACAGGTAAACTTGGATCCTACATGTTTTGGTGTGGTAGAACCCACCAAGATATTTATCGTGAGGGCTATAGGGGTTATTTTAAGTATAGTGAGACCAAAGAACATGCAAGGAAATTGGATTGGCGGAGGAACCGATTGTATGGTATCAAAAATCGTCAGGAGAAAGAGGATTCGCCAGATGTCTTCATTGGTATGATTCAAGTCTTTGACTTTACTGTTTATATTTTGCTAGACCCATGAGTGAGCTATATTTTATATGTTTCTATGAATTTTATGTTATCCCTGAGCAACTTAGTGAACTATTCAGTGTTCCCGCACTTGTTAATGAGTCAAATCTAACAGAGGGAGTCTATCGTGATTGTCCTATTTTCGTCAATCATAAAAGTACCATGGCTGGGTTAATTGAGTTAAACATGGTAGAGTTTGATGTCATTCTTGGTATGGGCTTACTTCATGCCTATCATGCATCAATATATTTAAGCACTCGAGTAGTCAAGTTTCAGTTTCCTATGAACCAGTTGTAGAATGGAAAAGTAGTTCAGTAGTGCCTATGGGTCGTTCCATTTTGTACCTTAAGGCAAAGAAGTTAGTCCTCAAGGGGTGCGTCTATCACGTAGTCTATAATGACTTAAGTGTTGAGATACCTCCTATTCAGTCAGTTTCAGTAGTAAAAGAGTTCCCAGAAGTACTTCCTGATGATCGACCTGAAGTTTCTCCAGAGAGAGAAATAGAATTAGGCATACATATCATTTAGATACTCGTTATATCTCTATTCCGCCATATAGAATGTCACTAGTAGAGTTGGTTTGGGTATTGTGAGTAAAACATGATTGCAAAATTATAACTTATGCCTCGAGAAAGTTGAAAGTTCACGAGAAAAAAATTACCCTACCCATGACTTAGGGTTGGTTATTGAAATATTTG
Organism: Solanum pennellii; assembly: GCF_001406875.1. Classification (NCBI taxonomy): domain Eukaryota; kingdom Viridiplantae; phylum Streptophyta; class Magnoliopsida; order Solanales; family Solanaceae; genus Solanum; species Solanum pennellii. The sequence goes on from NC_028647.1 coordinate 10,065,955, forward strand.
CTTCGAAAGATGATGCAATTATCTTTATGGTGTTCATGGGGAAGTGTTCACCTGTCAGAAGAGTTTTTGGCATGTGTTTAGTTATAAAGAGCTTAATATCAGACAAAGAAGGTTGTATATAGGTAGTACTGCCCATTTTGAAGAAGATAAGAAAGAGTTAGCAAAGGAGATGCATAGACTTAGAAGTTTGATTAATAATTACACAAACGGGGGAGGAGTGGTGATGAATTGGTTTGAATCATCATTAGTGCCAGAAGTAAAAGGCAAGCAAGACCAAGACCTTATCAGCCTTGAATTAAAGGCAAGTGTTCATAATGAAAGAGTGATAACTTTGAAAAAGAAGGAGATGGTGTATTGAGGTATCAAGGTAGGTTGTTTGTACCAATGGTAGAAAATTGAATTACTTTAAAGTTTCACCCATGAAGGGTGTTACGAGATTTGGTAAGAAGGAAATTAGTTTATAGAGATGCTACTGGAGAAGCTAAAGAGGATCATAAGAAGAGATACACACATCTCTTAGAATCCGGAGAAGTTCCAAATTGAGGTACTAATCCTTTTCTTGGCTTTGATATTGAGTTATCATGTTGAGTGTGTTTGGTATGAAGGAAAACATTTTCTGAAAAATATTTTTCAATTTTCTCATGTTTGTTTGGGGCAAAAGTTTTGGAAAATGTTTTCCAAATCCACTCATTTTCCTCAAAATTAAGGAAAATGAATTCCCTTCAAAAATTAAGGAAAACATTTTCCAAAGCTCTCCTCCAATTTCAAATTACATTTTTTTGGGGGAAAAACATCAATTTAATAAAAAATATTTTCAATTTCAAAATTTATTTTTTTCACCCGATCTCTGACCACTCCTCCCCCCCTCCCCCAACACCACCCCCTCCCCAAAAAATTAATTTTGCTTTTTAAAAATATTTTCAACTCCAAATTTTTATTTTTAAA
>NC_028647.1:10067615-10101059 GCF_001406875.1 Solanum pennellii
TTTTTTAAAAATACTATAAACTTCAAATTTTTATTTTTTCACTGCTACACCCTCCCTCTGCCCCCCACTACCCCCACCCCCTATCACCACCACCCAAAAAAAATTGTTTTTAAAAAATATTTTCAATTTCATAAATTATTTTGTATTCTAGTAAAAATAAAAAATGTTCCTCAAAAATATTTTTCATTCATAAATTAAACACAAAATCATTTCCAGAAAATATTTTCTACTCACTAACCAAACATGAGAAAATAAGTCCAAAATCTACTTGTTTTCCAGGAAAACATTTTCTAGGAAAACATTTTCCATGGAAAACATTTTCCTTCATACCAAACACACACGTTGTGTTTATATTTTGATATTGGGTGTATGAGCTAAATGAAAGATGTTAAACGTTAGCCTAGTAAGAGTAATCTCATTCGAGGACAAATGTTCCCAAAGGGGAATATTGTAACATCTCGCAATAGAAACGACCAGAAAAGAGGTTAAAATCTGGTAATTTATTTTTGGAAATAATAAGAAAAATCTGGAAAATTGACTAAGTGAAAAAAGTGAGTTTTGGCCATTTTCAAACGGCCATAACTTCTAGCTCAAGAGGATTTAAGGCCAATTCTTTATATGGTTGGAAAGCCCTTGGAAATATCTTTCCAACACTGCCAAGTTTGTGAAATTTCAATATCGTATGAACGAGATATAACTTTCAGAAGTTGGGTTGATGGAATAAAATAGTCCAATCCGGATTTGGGAAGGGCAAAACTGTCTTTTCCTTAACCAATTATTTTATTTCGCTTTTGGGAAATAAATTGGAGTTTAAATTGATCCTATTCAGTTCACTCTTTTAGAAAACAAGTTAGGGTTTTGAGAGAAGAAAAAAGAAAAGGAGAAAATAAAAGAGGAAGCAAGAACGTTCAACATCGTCGATGTTCGGCTTGTGGAAATCATCGGGAATGATCTCTATTAAGGTATGTTAGACATTTCTGTGTTGGGATATTCCAACCACACACTAATTTGATTCAATTCAGCAAGTTAGAGTAGATTGGGTGATGAACATTGATATTTTGATGAAGAATTATCTGATTCTTGATTGAATGGGTTGTATAATGTTTTAGTTGATTGGATTCGTGTTTCCGCGCTGTTTTATGAGTCTAAACTATTGAGTATTGAGTATATTAGTGATCCTAAGTGTTTGGGCGAAGATCCATGGAAGATTGGAAGGTTTAGAGTTGAAAGATGGAGAAGAAAAGTCAAAACGTGCGTTTATAAGGCCTTGGGGCGCCGCACCTCCCATAGCCCCAATGGGCAGTGTCTGTCCATAGGGGCTTGGTGCGGCGTGCCAGCCAGAGCGCCCCTACTTGGCCTCTGAAGTTTGGGGCCTAGCCCCACACCTCTCAGAGCGCCAAGGACTCCAATTCACCCCATTCATTCTCATCTTTTCGTACTAGTTCCTAAGTGATGTACCTACATTTCCTAGTTGATTGTAACACTCTAAGGTACATCTCGATTGTACCCACTAAACCCTAGTAACCACTAAATTGCTTCCACCAAACGATGAACGCCTCGATTATATACACCAATGTTCCTCAAAGATGATAGTGAAAACTTGATTAAATTATTAAAACTAGAAGGATGCTTCAAAAATACTACATAATCGAAGAAATCTTTAGCTAAACTTAGGATTTACAAATAAAATTTTCGTTTATGTTTTGGAGTTGTTAGAGAAAAGAAACGGGTGGGTGAAATAAATGGATTAGGGTAAAATTAAATGGATTTGGTGAAAAGGAATAAGTTTTGGTCAAATGAATCGGGTTTCGGGATGGGCGTTTGGTTCGGTTCGTAAATATCAATTCGGTTTTTTCGGTTTAAAGTTTGGCCAAATATGAAACCAAATCAAACCGAAATTTCAGTTCGGTTTATTACGATTTGATTTTGGTTTAACCAAATTTAATACAAATTTAGCAGGACTCAAATAATTATTAATGAAAAACTCTAAGTACCCATAGAGAGCAGAACTTCTACATATATTTTCCATTTTGACTAAGGGGGTTATTATACAGCTTTGCCACAACTTTTAAGTATTTAATCAAAGATTGGTTCAAGGTAAGCACAGATAAGCTCAATACTCTCACAGACTGCACAATCGTGAAGTCCTAATGGTTCATCCACTGATCCATGAGAGATACATTAGTCCATTTGAAATTAGACAAGTTAAACAAGGCTACACACATTTAATGTGACATCTACAATCAACTCCAAATAAAGATAAAATTTTATATTGAGGTTTACTTATAACTTTAATATCTAATAACAGTCAGAGATGAAGTTTTTAAAGGCAACAAAATCAAATGTGGTTGAAAAAATTGGCAAGCACAATTTCTGAAATGTTTGCACTCGTACACCCTTGTTGTATAACTGAGATGAGAGTGGAGAGATGAGAGTTTAGAGACGATTTGACTAACTTACAGTTATGAGTGACGACTGATGAGAGCTGAGAGTTTAGAGATAAGTGACGAGTCGAGTCGGCGAGATGAGAGGCTAGTCGGCGTCGACGACCAGCGTATCTGTAATCTGCGTTACTGAGAAAGGCGAGTCGGCATCAGCGTCGGTGTATGTAAATATGTATTGTCATCAATTCAGGGATTTATCATCAATTGATAGGAAATTAGGAATTTGGCCGACTGGGAATGGGTAATTAGGTTAGGAATTTGGGTAGTTGGGCTGAGACTTAGGAATTTGGGTAGTGAGGCTGAGAATAATAGTTTGTGGGCTACTGGGAATGGGTAACATATATACATACACATAATTTTCGTTTTTCGGTTAACTAAAATTTTAAATCTAAAAACTGAAAACTGAACCGGAAAATTGAAATATTAAAATTCAAAACCGAAACCGACCGGAATAACCAAAAAACCGAAACCGAAATAAAAAAAAAGGTTCGATCTTTTTTTCGATTTGAACCATATTATGCCTAGCCCTAATTGAGTTAGGGACTTTTACTACGTGGCTTCATTAGAAGGCGAGTGACTCTCACTCTATGCTTATGTCCTAGGTTGGGTGACAAAAGTAGTAAATAAATATAATTTTGTGTAGGTGTGTAATAGGTCGCACCATTAGTTGAAGTAAGACTCGCAACGGACTGGAACGGGAGGCCAGCACGAACCGGTACCAGACCGGGATGATTTGATCGGTACCGGGATGAACTGGACCGGAATTATTAGGATGGATACTCGGTTCCGTCCCGTCCCACTATATATCGGGATGGAAGCGGACCGGACCGGACCGAAATGGAACAAGATGGGATAAACGGGATGACACATCCGGTTATCTCAAAAAATGATTTTTTGAATTAAGAAAATATAAATATTTTTGTTTTTTTCAAGTTTAAATTAATAGCTTTTAAATTTATAATGTAATTTTTTACTTAAGTTTATTTTAAAGATATTTTATAGAAAACTTTAACTTATTAAGTTTGCAAGTTAAGTCAAATTAAGTTTTCAAGATTGAAATCTTTTGAAGTTTATAAGTTATTACTTATTAATATGTTATAATTTATAAGTCATATTTATAACTTGTAATTTAAATAACTTGAATTTGTAATTTTAAAAAATTGAATAAAAATAAAAATTGTAATTTATTAATATATAATATAAATTAATTAATAAATAATAATTAATCAAAATCGAATCAGATCGAACAGGAATCGGGATAAACCGGTACCGGTACATCGGTACCAAATTGCAGTTTCATTCCGTTCGTGCACCGGTTCACGATGTCCCATTCCGTCCCGTAGGCAATCGAATCGGGACAAATTGGAATGGTACCGGACCGGTACTGGTACAACCCGGTCCTTTGTCCAGCCTTAAATTGAAGTGTGTAAATGACTTTTGCGTACAAGTTGAGGGAGCAATTTATACCTTTCTCCTATTTATATGTACCAACAAATATTTATAATAATAATATTGTGGAAATATAAACAACAAAATTTAAAGCATGTACTCAAAAATAGCAATTAATAATATAAGCTTAAATTAATGACGGTAAAAACATAGTAGCATCTGTAACAACGGAATGAAATAAAATTTAAAAATTGAGCCCACCGAATGCACAATGTCCTCTTAAGAAAATTATTTCCCCTAGTATGTAGGATTTAAAGAAATAGATCCTTTTAGAAAAGAACGATTCTATTCACCAGTTTATTGATACAAGAAAATGGTGTCACTGAGTCATTTAACTGGAGCAAAGTACACAATTATTTAATTGGCCAGAAGAAGAAGAAGTAGTTCAAAGTTTTTGTTGTTTAAAATGAGAGTAAATTCCTCTATTTATAGACAACAAAGGTAGTACGAAAAAATATTTCTTATGTCTTATCGGAAATGTCACAACCTTTCATAAAAGACACAACTCCATTAAAGTTGCAACACTGCATAAAATTCATAACTTTTCATTAAAGGAAAAGACTACTTTTGAAATAAAATAAATGAAAAGGGAATCCTGATTTGTGGTGGCGCCACGTAGACGATTCTACTTTAAAATTTATTAGAATAGTTATTTTTTATATTTTGATGTTATAGTATTTTTTTATATAAATATATTTTTAAGAGTATAGAGGTTATTAAATTCTAATTGTTCTATTAAAAGAAAAGGCAAAATTACAAATCATAACACTATTTTCTCCTAGTTTAGATAATTTCATTTTACCATGGTTACATAATGTCTTTAATTAGAAACTCAAATAAATATTTTTCTCAATTTTCTTCTTTGAAAATTTTGTTAGTATAACATTATCAATTACTTTCAAAATATTATTATTTTTAAAAATATATATAACTAATGTGTTTATCGAGAGCAAAGGTTCCATAATCATATGATATACATATAAGTAATTTGTTGTCATTATGTGTTTTAAAATTAAACTGTAATTTTCCAAAATCCAAATTTTATATATAATATAGTTATGATAGTATTTTGGAATTAAAGTTGTGCACAAGCAAAACATTAAGGACCCTTGAAAAGGATGAAAGAGAAGTAAGAGATAGTGAGAAAGAAGTTCAAAAAAGTACTTTGGTTTGAGAGAATAGTCATCATTGTGTATCATATAATTATAATTAATTGGTAATTTAAATTTATCATTTGACTTTCTATTTTTTTACTCCTATTAATATTAACATTATTATTACATTAACAAAAAATCAAATAAACTTTTATGCTTGATCTCTTGGAGAAGAAAAGAGTTGTTTGGAGAATGTTGTAAATAAATATATTTTGTAAAAGGTTATTTGTGAATCTCAATAGTTGAATTTACATATAGTCTGCCTACCAAATACTTATAACAATAACTTTATAGAAATATAAACAACAAAGTTTAAAACATATACTAAAAAATAACAATTAATATCATAAATATAAATTAATGACCGTAGAAGACATTTCAGAATCTGTAACAATCAAATGAAACAGAAAGTAAAAAATCGAGTCCACTGAATGAACAGTGTCTCCTTGTCAATGAGCTATTCAACAAGAACAAAGCACACAAATATTTAATTGTGCAGAAAAAGAAGAAGAAGAAGAAGAAGTAGTTTAGAATCAAATATTTAACTGTGCAGAAGAAGAAGTTCAGAATTTTTGTTATTTTAAAATGAGAGGAAACTCCTATATTTATGAACAACAAAGAGTAAAGTGAACAAATGCTTATTGTGCCTTATCGAAAATGTCACAATTCTTTGAAAAAGTCGCAACATTTCATAAATGTTACAACCTTTTGTGAAAGTAGAAACTCTTCATAAAAATCACAAATTTTTTTTATAAAAGTTACACCCTTTTAATAAAAGTAAAAAATTTTCATTAAAGTCTCACTTTTTCATGAAAGGAAAAAATTAATTTTGAAAATAAACAAATAAAAGTTATACCGTTCATTTGGCAAAATGATGAGTAGAAGGGTTCAACTGACAAACGAAGTCAAATACATGAGTCTTCCAGGTTATTCTGCCTAATTTATATATTGAAATTAAAAAAAAAATATTTAGGCGCATTTTTTATACTTATTTTTTTTTGAAAAAACTTTTAAATTAACTTCACCCATTTTTCTTCTTTAAGTCTCCTCACCTTCGCATTAACACATAACACAAAACACAACACAAAATTCTAAAATTATGGTTGGATCATTATTACCTATTGTATTGTATCGTATCATTATTATACCTACAATGTTTATTTTGATTGTTACAATGTATTATATTGTATTGTTAAATTTCGTTGTTACATAACAATGAAAATCTCCATTTTATGGAACAACCAATTTGGTGTGTTCCCATTGCTACTTAATTTTTTTCCAATTATATCTTTACCTAATATTTCAAAATACTATTTTATCCTTAACCTTAATTAATTAAATCTAGTTAAACCTTCTACCCTAGAATAATTAAGGATATTTTAGTAAATTTATAAATGACAATACAGTACGATACAATCAAATTAAACTATTAAAATATGAGGAAGAGATCAAAATAGTCTCTTTTCTTTGGGTTAAGGTTTAAAGTACCTTGAGTTTTCACATGGAGCACTAACAGTCCCTCATGTTTGCAATATTGGTGCACTTTTGGTTCTCTTCCAAAATTTTACTTATTTTTTGGCATTAATTTTATCCATAACCTATGTATGGGATGTTAAATCGTCATTTTATATATTAAGTAGAAATAACAACTCCATATGAAATAATGTGAGAAGAAAAGCACTTTGTTTTGTTTAGTAGAAATTATATTGCAGGTAAAGTCGAGAGGTTTATCACGAAATTTCACGTTTAATTGTACAATTTTATCTCTTCCTACAAAGTCATATGTTAAAATATTTTTAGTTTAGCTGCAGCGATATCTAGTGAACAGAACAAAGTGTTTTTCTTATCACCTTCTCTCAGATAGAGTTATTATTTCTATTTTATATATATATATATATATAAAGACGATTGGACATTCCTTATTAAAATTTTTGAATAAAATTAATATTAAAAAATAGGCAAAGTTTTAGGGGAGGATCAAAAGTTACCAATATTAAAAATATGAAGGACTATTAGTGCTCCATGTCAAAATTAAAAAATCACTTTAAACCTTAATGCAAATATTATTATTTTTTTAAATTAAAATATTATTAAATAACAATAAACAATACAACGTAATCAAAAACTAAAATATAATACAATACAGAATTCCAAACAAACTGCAAACGCAAAACACAAACTCACTTCACAACACTACACGATCACACAACTCCATTGCCAGTCGAGGTTTCGAGTGGCGCTCAGGTAAGGTCTCTTCTCTCTCTCTCTCCTCATAGATTCTTTCTATTACATAGTTTTCCTTTTTCTTTTCTGTCCATGTGAATCTTTTGTTGTGGAGTTAGAGAGCACAAATTGTCCAATTCTGCTATTGTTGTTTGATTGTGATGTTTTTTTGCTGCATTGAACTATAATTCCCAGTAAATGGGTGGGTAAATCAATCACCAGATGTGTCCAAAAAGTTTGGTTAAAGTTCTGCCTGCAATATGTTCGATGAATTGTCTGAGAGAGGATTTTGTTTGTTGGTGAAGTGTGAGTAACCAAACGACATTAGGAGATGAGATTAACTGTGTGGGGTAGTTTGGGTTGGTTTTAAAGTGTTCTGTTTTAAATTTGATCAATTTGTAAGGAAGTGATGATTGGGGAGAGAAACTATTACATGGAGCAGTATGCTAATCTGTAGCCATATATTTTTAACTCTTGAAATGGGTTCTTTTATTCGTTTGCTTGAGTTGAGCCTTTGTTAAACCTGATCTCCATTTTACTGTGTGCTCGATGAATTTGCCAATGAAGTCTGATTACCCTAGCAGTATTAGGAGTTGGTTTCGAGTAAAATTGGGGTGGTTGGGTAGGTCTTGGACTGCTTGGTCGAATCGTTTGAGTTGAAAATTATGCACACCTAAATGATCATTTGAAGTACAATCTGTGACATTCTCTATTCTTGTGCCTTTAGAGTTGAATATTTTCTTTTTAGGCTGAATTTTTGTTACAAGCTGTTGGTTTTACACTGCTAAATGGAGGAATTGTTGCTTGCTTATTGTGATGTTAAAATTCAGTCTTATGAACTAATACAACCAATTCTCATTCATGAGCAGACTAGAAGCTCTCTTAGACTTTTTGTTAATGCAGACATCTTCTGAAAGTAACAAGGAATATCTTCAGCTGAACAGCACTATTAATCTAATCAAACGAAGTTTTCAGTCCATTATATACACCTAAAGAAAAAATTATCAGGACAATTTGTCGAGCAGTTCCAAATGTGTAGATTGGGTCAAATTTATACAGATCAAAGCAGGTTATGTTAATATACGAGTTATGATTTTATCCGTCCAAGAACCTATTTTGACAAGTGAATTAGGTCACTATAGATTGAATTTGGGTTAATAACCCAATCCGCAACATAAAATTATTTTATAGATTTAGAATAAAGTCCATTTAGTTTACGAACTTCTTGAAAAAACTACTCTAGAAACTGGTATCCATCTATGTGTTGAGTTTAGGAGCTACTGAAAGGAAGAACGAGTCAAAAGAAAAAACCAGGACTCAATCTTAAAAGTATAGTTTGATTTTGTAGATATTAACAATCAAAAAGTTTGTAATAGAGTCAACTACAATGGATTGAAGGCTTCAAAGTAGGCAGTCTCAGGGGAAACAATGTCACAGTTTTACATTTGCTTTATGCGTAGAATTCTCTGCTATATTGTGGGGCAAATAGATCACAAGTTATCAAGCTTAACTTGAGTTTGCACATCTTTGAAGCTGTCTTTGGACTACACACAAATATGTCAAAAAACATTATCTATCTAGTAAACTCAGTGCAGAATCTGGCAGAGCCAGCAGGAATCATGTTCTGCAACATAGGGTCCTTTCCAACAACTTATCTTGGGCTGCCGTTAGGTACAAATTTCAAGGCTAACGAGATATGGTCGGCAATAATTGAGGAGTTTCAAAAAAGACTAGCAACATGGCAAGTTCAGTATCTTTCTTTTGGAGGAAGAGTTACATTGATAAATAGTGTATTGGACAGCATGCCTGCATATCGTATGTCCCTTTTCCCCATTCCAGCAAAAGTTCTCAAAAAGCTCGACAAAATGAGAAGGAATTTTCTATGGGTTGGCAACAACAAGTATCATAAGTTTCACTTCGTTAAATGGGCAAAAGGGAAACAACCTAAATCTTAAGGGGGTTTGGGTATCAAAGATCTTGCAGCTCACAATAAAAGCATGATGATGAAATGGTTATGGAGGTACGGTACTGAAGTCTTTGGATTGTGGAAACTGGAAAGAGGTGATCAAAGCTAAATATGGTGAGCTTACTCACTGGTCCACAAAAGTCTCAGCAGATGCATATGGAGTTGGTCTATGGAAAAGCATCAGTAAACTTTGGCCAAATTTTGCTGGGAACGTCGCATTTAGAATTGGCAATGGATCTCTCATCAAATTTTGGAAGGATATATGGTTCAGACACACAATTATGGGGGAGGAATTTTCAAGTTTGCACCTCATTGCAGCTGAACCAAATTCTACCATAGCATCCAACAGGTCAGACGACATCTAGGACCTAAGGTTGAAGAGAAACCTAAATTACTACGAACTTAATGACATATTTGCCCTCTTTTCCAAATTGCAGTCTTTCTCCTTTTCGCCTCAAGTGCCTGATAGATTGAAATGGAATAACTCAAGAAAAGGGTCACGGTCACTACACAGGGAAGGAACTAGGAAGGGTATCACAGCTTATGCTCAAGGAACTAAATGATTGACAAATGGCCATGGAAGCATATATGGAAGACAAAATACCTACCAATCTGATCTGTTTTAGCTGGTCTGCATTGCATAACTCATGCCTCACACAGGATAATCTCTCCAAAAGGAAATTCCAGCTTGCTAACCGATGCTAGTTCTGCCACAAGCACAGAGAAAGTGTCAACCACTTGCTACTGCATTTCCCAACTGCCTCAGACCTCTGGAATATGTTTTGTTGCTTTTTTGGTTTTTGGTAGGTCATGCCCTTTTCTGTTCGGGATGCTCTTGAAAGTTGGAGTTCACGGGAAGTTGTCAAAGCCATCAAGAGTATGTCGATGATGATCCCTGGTGCTATCTTTTGGTGTTTACGAACATAGAGGAACAAAAAATGTTCTGATGGAATTTCAACTTCTAGAAATCTTTTGCGAGGCAGATGTCTAGTTAGCCTTTTTAGTTTGTCCAAATCGACCCCGGTAAATAACTTAGAACTCTTCCAGGATTTTGTTAGCTCTATAGCTTAGAAAGAGGCTACAAATCCTTTTTTTTTTTGTGAGCATAACTGATCTATCCTTGTAAAGCTTGCATCTTCTTGATCCTTGAATGAATCTACTTACTTCATAAAAAAAGAAAAGAAAAGGATGATCCGTAAAGCAATGAAATTTCACCAATATGTTGCAAGAAAGTAGAGTCTGATAAATCTACCAACATGTTCATTTTGGAGATGTGAAACAATATAATATCGACCTACCCCATTAAAACTTGATAAATTAAACAGGTTACAGTTATATAGATCAAATTTGATATTTCTAAATGTGTCTATGTCTAATTATGAAAATGCATAACATGGAAGGACAAAAGATTCTCGCGCTGAATTTTACTTTACTAAAATACTAACAATCGGCTTTTAGCTTTTGAAAAAAAGATATATTATTGATAGAGTAGACCAAGATGTTCATTAACTCCTTTGAAAGCTCTTTCACAACTCCAGTAAAATAAATATAACTCTTACGATAAGTTGCATGTGAATGAAACAAAGGCAACTAAGGTTTGAATAATAGCTAAAAAGTAAACAATTGGAAAGAAATAACATTCCCATCCCCTAACATCCTTAAGCTTAGATCAGTATTGAAATAGATTAAGATAAGGGGCTATTAGAAGCCCATTCACTATGCCTAATTTAAGCGTACGTCTCTTGCTCTGATCTGTCATTTTAGACTCGACCTTGTCTTGTTACATTTTTTTAAAAATTAAAGGTGGGTTGGTGTCTATTTATCCAAAAAAAAAAACTCAATCTGTATTTATAAACTAGGCCAAATCTATAGACCCTGCTGAAACCAAAAAAATAAAAGAAAAAAGGAAGCAACTAAACAAAAACCAGATAACATCTGGACCAAAACACCTTTTCTTGTTACATCACCTTTAATTTATTCATTCTCACGTATAGAGATTTGTAACTTGTTTTCTATCATACTTGTGGGAGCTTTATGCTATGACCTTTTGAAGCAAAAATGCCTGAAAATACAGACAATAGTCCGAAAAACAAAGGTAGATTCTTGGTTTAGCTGAAACGATGTTTGGATTGAACAAAACAAAGGTTACTCTTCTTCTCACCTTCTCTCATATGAACCTGTTGGTTTTACTCAATAAATAAGAGAAGAACTGAACATTTCATACACTTAATTGTGGACAGAACCGATGTTAGAAAAATAGGAGAGGCTTGGGGAAGGAACAAAAGTGCACCAATATTGCAAATATAAGGGACTATCGTTTGCTGAGTTCATTCACGAGAAAAAGCAAATTCAAGGTCTGTCAAATCTAAAGTCAAATTTGTAGGTTTTCTTATCGTGTATATTTGGTCAACTGAGTGTACACTACTTGGACTCAGACTTGATGTTAAGAAATCATTTGGCCTGTTGGTGAATAAAATTGAAGAGTTATTTTTGCTACTATAAGACTTCAACATTGCTAATAAAGGACTGCTATGTTCACTGTTGCATTTGCTGACTTTCTGGGGCCGTTTAGTAGAGCGTATGAGAATAATGGTAAATAGAGTGTATTTATAATGCACGCATTAGCAATGCATGTATTAGCTATGCTTGCATCAATTATACATAGATTTTTTAATGCATGGTTTGGTTTGATGCATTAAAAATAGCATGCATTGCATAAGCATTTATTTACAAAGATACCCTCCACTATTATGGTGGAAAAGATGTAAAAAGAGATTTTGAGGGGCAATTGAATCTTTGGTCATGCTAATGTATGCATTAAAATCGTTGCATTGCTAATACCTAGAAATCTATAATATTAACAATATACACCTTAGCACATATAAAGTGTATAACATATGCAAGCACTAGATATACATATATTAGAAAACAGTACCAAACAAGGTACTAGTAATATACAAGACTAATGCATGCATTATTTTTTCTAACACACTCTATCAAACGACCCCTAAGACTTTAGTCATGTACTCTATACCTCTTGGTTTTGAGACTTGAAGCATTTTAGGTAAGAGTGAAACATTTTTTATTTTCAGTTTAAGTTTATGATCAAGTGAATTAGATCATTGGTTTCTCTATGTTTGTGGCATAGGAATCTGCCTCGAATACGTTGCAGTGAGTTGGTTCTCCACTTTTTTTCCTTGCTACAGAATAGGTATTCAGCCAGACCTTGTTGAATAATGAATAATTCTGGATAACAAACAATATAATTTTCTTTTGCTACTCATGAAATGTCTGATATAACATTAAGTTCTCTTTGGCTGAAAATTCCTTTCCTTCAAAATTAATACCTCTATAATATTACTTTGTCCTCATTGGTGTTTCCAAGTTCAGTAACTATTGTAAATAAAACTAGAATTTGAATATTTGTAACTTCGTGTTGAACTTGAAACATATATCCTCCGCAAAAAATTATCTTTGATTTCTTGCCTCTAATTTTTTACTTTAGCACAATGATTTTTCAGTGGTTATCATCTTTTTATTCATAGTTGAAGATTGATGTGGTAAATGAGGTGTATGTGCCAATTTTTTATGGTTACTTGTAATTTAATTTTGTCAATTTTTTCCATCCTTTTTGCTTAGACTCGTATGAATAGAATTTTTCAAGCATTTTGATATACTTCTCTCATTAAGAAAATAAAATAGAAGCTCAAAATTTGACTTAACATGCTGGAATTAATGATAAATTGTATTCTTGATAAAGGTGATTTAACGAATTAAGAAGGAATGATCAGACTTTTAAGTTAATTCATTATTTACATGTTGGGATAAAGTTATATGCTAAGAGTGAGACATGACTTTTCAAGAAAGAGTTAAAAATCTATATTTAAAGAGTGTGAGAAATATATCGGAAAATATTATTGAATTGTGTATCTAAATTGTTACATTGAGACCCTATTTTATAAACAATACATTGAAATTCTTGTCTAACTAGGATTCCTGTTCCTATTCTTTCTTATTCTAAGTAGAAATATATATACATATTTCTATTCTAACACTTCCCTTCAAGCTGGTGCATACAATTCATATGTACCTAGCTTGTTACAAATGTAATTAATAAGAGGACTTGTGAGGGACTTGGTGAAGATATCTGCAAGCTGATCATTTGACTTCACAAATTTCGTAACAATATCTCCTGAGAGTATCATTTCTCTAACAAAGTGACAGTCAATCTCAATGTGCTTAGTCCTTTCATTAAACACTGGAGTTGATGCGATATGAAGAGATGCTTGATTGTCACACACAAGTTCCATCTGATTAATTTTGCCAAATTTTAGTTCTCCGAGCAGCTGTGTGATCCAAACTAGCTCACAAGTTGCTGCCACCATTGCTCGATATTCTGATTCCAAACTCGATCGAGTAACCACACCTTGTTTTTTACTCTTCCACGACACCAAATTACCTCCTACTAAAACACAATATCCGAATGTCGAACGTCTATCAGAGAGTGATCCTGCCCAATCAACGTCTGTATATCTAGTGATATGCTCATGGCCTTGATCTTCATAGAGTAGTCCTTTACCAGGAGCTGACTTTATTTATCGTAGGATACGAACAATTGCTTCCCAATGACTACTACGAGGGGAAGTCATACACTGACTTACAACACTTGCAACGCTTATAGGAAAAGAGATGTCAGGTCTAGTTACTATGAGATTATTCAATTTTCCAACGAGCTATCTATACCTTTCAAGATTACAAAGTGGCTCCCCTGTCCTAGAAGGAGTTTAACATTCAAATACATATGAGTGTCAATAGGTCTACATCTAATCATTCCCATCTCCTCAAGAATGTCTAAGGCATACATACTTACGTTGAGAAATAACAATACCTGATCTAGACTGAGCAACCTTAATACCTATAAAATACTTCAATCTGCCAAGGTCTTTAGTCTGGAAGTACTTAAAGAGATGTTGTTTCAGTTTGGTGATACTATCTTGATCATTACCAGTGATAACAATATCATCGATGTACACAACCAAATAGATACACCGATTTGGTGCATAATGCCGATAAAACACAGAGTGATCAGCTCCACTACAAGTCATGCCAAATTGTTGAATAACTGTGCTGAACTTCCCAAATCGAGCTCTAGGAGACTGCTTTAGACCATAGAGTTACCTACACAATCGACATACAAGACTACTAGACTCCCCTGAGCAACAAAAGCAGGTGGTTTCTCCATATAAACTTTCTTCTCAAGATCACCATGCAAAAAAGCTTTCTTACTGTCTAACTGATGAAGAGGCCAATGACAAACGACAACCATAGATAGAATAAGATGGACAAATGCTAATTTAGCCACATGGGCAGAAGTGTCACTACAATCTAGGGCAAAAGTGTCACTATAATCTAGCCCAAATATCTGAGTATTCCCTTTGCAACAAAGCGAGCCTTAAGTCGATCAACCTGACCGTCTTGACCAACTTTGGCTGCATAAACCCAACGAAAACCAACAATCGATTTACTTGCAGGAAGAGAGACAAACTCCTAAGTACCCATAGCCAGCTTCCATCCAGAATGAGAAAGTTCTTCACTTCTAGTCTTAGGAATGGAAATAGAGGACAAAGACGATACAAGGGCATAATGGGGTGATGATAGATGATAACTCAAGAAGGTTTTATGAGGGTTAGTATTTCGAGTGGATCATATGCCTTTTTGAAGTGCAAGCGGTTGGCTAGGAGGTGGCAATTTCGCAGTACAAGCAGGGTCTGGCGCATGACATGAATCATCTGGGACTAGGGCAGGACGCGGATGACGATGATAAGTTAGGAGTGGTAGCACTGCAAATGGAGATGTAAAAGTAACCATAGATTCCTCAAAAGTTGGTACTGGTAGAACCTGAGGTATCGTCAGGATGATCAGAAGACGTACAGTAAGGCTGAGACTCAAAGAATGTAACATCGACGGACATAAGGTAACGATGATGATCATGTGAATAACAACGATACCTTTTTTGAACTCAAGAGTAACCAAGAAAGACACATTTGAGGGCACGAGGGGCTAAATTATCTTTCCCTGGGGCTAAGTTATGAACAAAGCAGTTGCTCCCAAATACACGAGGGGGCATAGACATGTGACTCAAGAAACAATATAGAATGTGGAACCTGATTCTGAATAGAAGATGAGGGCATTCTATTTATTAATTAACAAGATGTAAGAACTACATCGACCCCAAAACGCAGCGGAGCATGGGATTCAAGGAGAAGAGTACGAGCAATCTCAATCAGATGCCTATTTTTCCTTTCTGCTACACCGTTCTGTTGAGGGGTGTATGGACAAGTAGTCTGTTGAATAATGCCTTGGTGAGTCATAAACTCCTTAAATTGAGAGGATAAGTATTCCAAGGCTTATCACTACGAAAAGTACGGATAGAAACACCAAACTGACTTTGTGTTTCAGCAAAGAAACTTTTAAATATAGAAAATAACTCAGAATGATCTTTCATTAAGAAAACCCAAGTACATCTTGAATAATCATTAATGAAACTAACAAAATAACGAAATCTTATGGTGGAATTGACTTACTAGGACCCTAAATATCAGAATGAACTAATGAAAATATGGACTCTGAACGACCCTCAGTACTATGTGAAAATGTAGCACGGGTGTGTTTCCCAAGTTGACATGACTCACAATCTAATTTGGATAAACTAGACAAATTAGGCACCATCTTTTGCAGTTTGAATAGACTTGGATGTCCCAAACGTTTGTGAATTACATCTGGGATATCAGTAACGGAGCAAGCTTTCAAGGAATTTGAAGAGTCAAGGTAGTAAAGCACATGTTATTCATGTCCTGTTCCAATCGTCTGTCCCGTACGGCGGTCCTGCATGTGAAAAAAGTCATCAAAAAAAGTTTTGATACAATGTAGAGCCTTCGTCAAACGACTAACAGATGCTAGATTAAAAGGAGAACCAGAGACATAAAGAACAGAGTCTAGGGTGACAGAAGATATGAGTTTGGCTATTCTAACCCCTTTTGGTTTTGTTTGGATCCCATTGGTTAAAGTAATAGTTGTAAGAGACTGTGAATAAACAATATCGGTCAAAAGTGATTTATTACTTGCGATGTGATCAGATTCCCCCGAGTCCATGACCCATGATCCAAGAGTACTAGACTATGACACACAAGCCATGGAATTACCCACAACAGAAATATCAGGTTGTGCAACTGAAACTACTTGTGGAGACATTTGTTTATTTGCACGATAGCGAAGGAACTCATCATATTCTATCTTAGCAATATGAGCATTAGGATGGTTGATTCGGTTGAGCACTATATGCTACTGGTGCAGATGTCTGTTTACTTGCCTGATTTCAAATGAACTCATTATATTCGTTAAGAACAATAGGATCAGAACTGGGTGGTGGACCATGCAAAATATAACATATATCACGAGTGTGTCAGGTTTTGTGACAATGACTACACTTGATCGAGGTTTCCCAAAATGCCCCCCCCTCGCCAATTCTCCATAGATTGGTATGTACACTTTTCTGTAGTTTGAGATGCGAAAATAGAGGAGTCAACAATGGGTGATGAAACTTCTTTGCGATTGGGAGGTGCACCAAGATGAAGCAGACGAGAGAATAATTCATCAATTGAGAGAACTGTAGGACCGGCTATATCTAGTCATGCACAGAGTTATGGTCAGTAGGAAGTCCAACAAGTGTAAGAACGCCTTTGCTCTTGTTGCTTTTCCACGTTTGTAGTGATAGGCATCAACGTTTTAAATTCCTCCATGACTGCCTGATTTGTCCCAATTAAGTAGACATATCAGATTCTTGTTTCCTTATGTTGGTCATCCGAGATATCCCATCATAGAATCGAGATATGTCATTAGTGTATAAAACACGTACCTTCTCCCAAACTAAATAACATGTCTGGAATGGGTGAAACAAGGGAATCAACTTAGAATAATATAACGCCGAAGGAGACTACATAATTGGGCATCCACTTTCTCCCATTGTGCTTTGGCTTTTGCACCTTCGTCACTAGACTGTCTTTTCATCTACAACACAAGCATTGTTTGTTAAGTGGTCTTGAACACCTTGACCCTTGCACCACAACTCAACTGAAGAAGCCCAAGCTAAATAGTTTGAACATCCTATTAATGGTTTTGAAGTGATTGTAAGGCTTGAACTTCCAATTCTTGTATTTTTGGAGCCAAAAACATCACACTTGAAAGATATTTTTTGAAATTGACGTGAAAAGAGTAAGAAGCTCGCTGGAAATTGACGGAATCCACCCATAGTGGCTTGAAAATTTTGATTTCGCCGGGAACTTGCTGGAAACTACCTGAGTATCATCGGAACCCTAGTTTCAGTGATCAGATCTAGAGAAAATTGAATGGGTTCTAGCCGGATATATTGGGCGACCCCAACGGAAGAAAAACAGCTTAAAAAAAAAAGACCGGAGTAGCACTCACGCGCCAGCGCGCGAACAGATCTCGCCGGGAAACTTCCGCCTCCGATCGGCGCGTGGGGGTGCATGGGGGGTTATTTTTTGGTGGATTTGATTGGTGTTCGGTCGCCTGAGCTTTCCGAGCCTCGTGATGATGTTGTCTTTCGCACAACACCTTTAGAACGAAAGATGACACAAATCAATCCCACCATCGTCGCCGAAATTTGACACGTTGACTTGAAGTTCTAACGAATGCTCTGATACCATGTGAGAAATATATTGGAAAAATATTATTGAATTGTGTATCTAAATTGTTACATTGAGACCCTATTTATAGACAGTTATTGAAGTCCTTTTCTAACTAGGATTCCTATTCCTGTTCTTCTTCCTATTCTAAGTAGGAATATATATACATATTTCTATTCTAACAAAGAGAATTTATAAATTTTGTTGTAAGGCCATGAGAAGGAGGAATTTTTTTTTTTGGGAAGTATGGATCTTTCAAGTGTTTGATTTTGTTTTTAATTGGATTCTAATAATAATACATGTTCATATGTTTTATGATCAATTTTTTACGATCTCATCCCGTTGTATATGCATATTCATTGTTTTATCTACACTTATTTTCACAATTGTTATCGATATATGCCCATTTTCTTTTGGATCATCTTGATTTCTTTTAGAGTTTAGTCATGTCTTTGCTTTTCATCTATCAAGTAATAGTATTCTTGATTTGTTTGTGGGTGATGCTTGATATTCCTCTTCAAAGATTAGTGGTTCAAGAAAGTTATTTTCAAGAAGAAAAAAACTAAGATGCATGTGGGAAGGAAATTTATATTATTTAATCAGATCAAGTCTAGAATTTCTTATTAGTTGAATGATTTTGTTTATAAAAACTTGTCCTTTTGCGGAAGGTAAAGATAATATGTCTTGTCACAATTTTGTCTCTACACAAATAGAACATTCTTTTGTTTCTCTACTGTGCAAAATGATTTGATACATTAAATACCAGATGCTATTATTATCAAGGTGTATATATATCATTATCTTTCCAACACCAAAGTTGTGTTGCTAAACCAGAGATCTACAAAGTTTTAATTTTATGTATGTGAATTCTTGCTGGTGTGTTGTTTTCTGTTTTGTTTAAAGGGTCTCACTTTAGTCGTAACACGAAAAATATGATATCTTTAACCCCATCATTTCAATATCGTTGGTTGATTTATCTAATAGCGCATGAAAACCAATTACTAGAGTATAATTGACTTCATGTTGGGCCTGTGCAAAGCACAAGCATGTCTATCTATCTATCTATCTATCTATCAATCTCTCTCTCTCTCTCTCTATATATATATATATATATATATAATATATATATATATATATTTTTTTTTATGACGCCGCCCCTGCCTACATTTTACCTTTCCTAAATCCCACTTGTGGAATGCCACTAATATGTTGTTGTATACCAAATTCAATTAACAGGTGACTTCCAAGCAGCCCTCAGAAATAATAGAAAATCAGAAAGAAAAATCAGCTTTCTAAATGGAAAAGACGATGGCACTATGTTTGAAGTTTTAAGCAACTTTTCTGAAGTCCCAAAAGGAAGCTGGGTATTTAGTTGTTAGGTTAATCCTAGTTTCATTGTAACCCGCTGTCCGCCGATACCAACCACCACCCCATCATGTCCGTTCAGAGATTCTTCCATCACCGTCGTTACTCTCGTAATTCGCCAGGAATCTACTTTCTCCACAATTTCACATCTTCAGATTCTCACAATAAACCCTCAAACTCTTCCGATCACTACCGCCACCACAACTATGGGCACAGCCGGTATGTCCACTTTTTGAACTCGTTTTTACCATCAAAGCCACAATTTGTTATTCCGCACAGTGTTTCCTTCTGCCGTTCCTTCTCCACTCGCGACTCGGAAATTGGTGACTTCAGTGATTCGGCGGTTACTCAGTATGAGAACATGGAGTTGCTGATCAGCAAAAATATTACTGAGAGTGTTGAGGAGTCCATTCTTCCTGTACGTGCCTTGATTTCGTTGTTGGATGGTTATCATGACCTAACTGGCTTCCCATGGTAACATACTGCATTCCTTCCTAATATTTTGCTTAGCACCTTTATATATGTTTATTTGATTTTCAGAAATTCCAAGCTTTTTGCTGATACTTCAAAGATTCCTAGTTTCGTTGTAAATTGAAATGTAGTTCTAAAAAATGGCTTTGATAATTGATTCAGTAAGGTGAAAAGAGCCATGGTACACAACTTGAAATTTATATGCAGAAGTTAGGCAAACAATGCAGAAAATTATAGCTTGTGAATTGTAATATGTGTTGGAAAATAACTGCTCTGTCCTAACCTCGCAAAAAAAAAGAGTTTCATGTATAGGAACTCAACTATTAGAAGGGTTATTAGTTATTTAGGGCAGGTAGCTCTAGCTGCAAACAAATGGGGGAAGAAGCTACTTGGAAGTATTAAATATAAGTAAGTGGACCCAAAACGGAAACAGAGGTAAATGATGATGCTGAGTTGTTGAAGGCTCAAGCCCACCTTGCAGATAAGGACCTCCTTGGAAGGTGACTAGTTGGGAAACAACTCAATTCTATACTCACTGTTACCAATCAAAAAGCATTTTGCAGTTCACTGTTTTAGACCCAATCCTTCACTTCACTCAATTACATATAGGGATCGGCCAGTTTATAAACCACGGAGGACATTTGTATCGACAAAATTCCTTCCAAAAGGCCATAGAACAGTCTGTAATGTCTTAATTTAGTATTTTCTTTGTCTAATTTTTATCCAATGCAAGTATATGGGATCTTGATTTTGAAATCATACAATGTACTACTTGGTTTGCAGGTGGATCATTATAGCTTCTTCAACAGTGGCTTTGAGGCTTACGTTATTCCCGTTGGTAATATTGCAAATCCACAAGTTGACGAGAATTGCAGAGTTACTTCCTAAATGTGAGGCTTTGTTTTCAGCACCATTAATTTCCCTTTATCTGATGCTAATTTTGGAAATCAAAAAGTAGGATGGAGTGAAAGAGGGGAATGAGTTTGGTGGACCATTTTTCCCTTTGGTTGGAATTTCAGAACAAAGATATTTAAAGCCCCTATTGTCCAAATAAATTGTTTCATTATCTCAACTTCAATTTGAGATGTTGATTCTCCATGAAGTTCATTATTTTAACTTCAACTTGAAATAGAGAAATTTGAAGTCAAAAAACTGGTTTGAGGAGTATCTCAAGTGAAAAAATGTTTTTTATACTCTAAACTTCGACATTGTTTCCAAATGGAATTTATGTCCAAACACAACTAACTTCTCAATACCGTTTTCAATTTCAACTTTTAGTACTCTTTATCTTTCAGCCTCAACCAAGTATTGTCCACATGCCTATTTAGAGTATTAAAATCTTCAAAGGAGTTGCTCTCATATTTGGATTTTACAAATTTTGTGGTCTTCCTATTTGCAAAATAACTTGGTAGGATGCTGAGTGATTTTGTCACTAGAAGATGACAAATAAGTTTCTGTTTCTTTTACGAACTTCTTTTCCCTATCATTTTTTTGAAACTGAATTTCTGTTCCCTGTCATTTCTGGCCACTCACAAAACTATATAAATTTTACTTTTATCTTCAATTCTACTTCTTTCCCTCCAAGTGCTTTAATATGTATTCACCCTAGAGTAGAGTTGGATATGGTTTCATTTAATCATTTCATGTTTCTGAGGTGCTGTTCTTTAAAATGAAACTTACACAATGTTCCCAAGAGGATAGCGTAGTGGTTGAGGCATGGGAACAACAACGTGTTCTGGACACGCCAGGTTCGAATCCCAGCTACAATACTTGGTATGTCCCATCTGCTTTAGCCTTGATGGGCATAAATTGAGAAACCTATGCTTGTGGTCCAGCCAAGTTGCCCTGTAAATTAGTTAAGGAGGTGCTCTCAAGCTAGCCAACACACTACTGATTTAAAAGGAAAGGAAAAAAAGAACCAGGATAAATTTGCTGATGTAAAGAATCTATCTTTTAATGACATCTCCACCCTAAAAAATATAGATGAAAAAGAAAGAGTGAAGAGGCTAGCCTCAATGAGTTGTTTGAGACGGGGGACATAGTATTTTACCCAGTGTCATTAAAGGCGCGTTAAGCGCGCTTAAGCCCTGAAGCGAGGCTCAAAACATGTTGAGCACTTCACCTCGCTTTATGTGCGCTTCTATGTCATCAGCAAGGTTCTAAGACAAACTTTTCCTTGCCAATGAGCCCCTTTTGAAGAAGTGACACTACACAATTGATATTTCACTTTATCATAATTTTTTTTCGATCTCTTTGGTCATAAATGTGTCATTCATGTTTAGAGCTTTTTTGCGCTTTTCGCCTTTAATAACACTGATTTTACCTCTTAATAGAGATGTATGCACACCAGAAGCCATTACTTTTTAACTGATCTTTTTATGCATTTTTAAGTGCCTCTTCCATTGCCTCCACCTATGTCAGAAAGGAGTGTTAGGGACCAACTTAAAATCTTTTTCAAGGAGAAACGAGTGGCAGGCTGTCCTTCATTTTTCTGGTACTTCGCCTCTCTGACAGTGCAGGTGATAATCCTATACAATTTATTATGTCAAGTTTATTTGCCTCAGAAGACTTTCCATTATGTAGTAGATAGTTGGCTATTTTTCATTATACATTGTAGAACACTGAGTGGTCGTTTGGTATGTAGTATTAGAAGAAATAATCCATGTATTATGTGTGATATTTTTTGTTATGTATTTAGTAGGATTTTGGATTATGTATAACTAATCCATGGATTAGTTTGCACCCTACATGGTATTATAGGATGTATAACTCCTTCCATTTGGTGGTATTATTAATGCATATGATTTAATACCATGTGACTGAAATATGTCAAGACAAAAATACCCTTCAAATCCTCATAATCATTATTTTTATTTTCTTAATTTTATGTTTTACATTTGTAGCTTTGTACTAGTAAATTTATTTAAATAAATTAGCTTACAATTTTTATTATTTAGAGAGAGTTGTTTGTTGCTAAATAATTAATATATTGTAAATTAGATTTATTTTTACTGGAATAACACATTCAAATTGATCAACATAAGGTAGATATTACATCATTAAAAAGAATCTCTTCTTTTGATTTGTAATACTATTTAATCAAACTTGGCAACAACATTATCTCCTCTTTATGTTAATCAACCTAGTTTTAGAAAATGGTAGAAAAGCACCTATCATTTTTTTCCTAGTAAAAGCATCGATGATGATACATTATAAATTTTAAATATATTGTAGAAAAGCACTTACAAAAGTACAACTTGCAACTTTTATGTGTAAATGTAGATGATTTATTCAATCTTATTATTGTTTACCGTCTTTTCAATTTTATAAGTAGATGGTGTATTTATATTAAATTGAAAATCAACATTTCGTGAGTAATCATTTTATTAAGATGACAATTATTTTCCCTCAAAGAATTCAAGTGAGAACAACAAACATGACGACAAAATTGTTATTCTCCTAGATAGTTAGAAGGCCAAAAAAAATAAATATTGTCCGGCAATATTACTTTAATTTGACCCAATTATAATAATAAAAAAAAAACCTTGACCCAATTACATGAAATGGAAAATCTCATAATAATTCAAGGGTATAATTGAAAAGAAGCATTTGTAGAGTCTTAATCCAAACACAAGATGAGGTGGAGCAATGGACTAAACACTTGATGAAAAATAAACCATGTTAATCCATGCACTGTTAATCCTTGAATTGCTAATCTGGTGTTATTAATCCCTACGTTATTTATCTTCGTACCAAACGACCCTCGAGGAAATAGCTATTTTTATTTGGGAAGCATGTGTAGCAAAACAAATTTTGAAAGTCATTATGTTTTAGAATTCATTATGTGCCTAGTCAATATGATAGGAGTTAGACTACTATAAGTTATATTTCTTTTTCCTTGTGTGTTTGCTTTACTTTTAGTCTTTGATGAACACTTACACAAAAAAAGTATATGCATTGATGTTGTTTTTATTGTCACATTCAGTTGAAGCTTTTGAAATCTCCGCATGAAATTTGGTACTTTATTGATGGAAGTAGGATGTTGTAGTGTAATTTTATCATCTTGGTCATGATCTTTGTTCAATTTTAGGTGCCCTGCTTTTTTCTTTGGTTTACGGCTACTCGTAGAATGTCACTGCATCATCATGAAGGCTTTGATTGTGTAAGAGCACCCTTTTTCATTTATGCAATGCTTGTGCAGGATTGATTTTCTATTTGGTATTATAAGTCTTTTCTTTCTCCCCTTAACTGCTTAGTTTGGTTTTGTATCATCATCTTTTACAAGGCTCAATTGATACACCTAGTGAATATCTGACTGTAACTGTATAAGCATTGTTGATGCATATACCAGGCTAGTGAAAGCTGACTGTATACGCATTATTGATGCATATAACATGCGATTTGACAACATAGCGGTGAATCTGATATGGTAATTCTCAAGTAAGCGAGGCACACAATATATGCAACATAACTAGTAAATGGTTTGCGTGCCTGTTTTTTCCTTTTCTTGTTGTTTCGTCTTTTTGTCATATCTCCTCCTGCAAACAAAGAGCGCATTTTACACACATCCAATGAGGTTTTCCGTAATTTTAGAGGTATCTTAAATGGTTTTCAAATTCATAAAGCCACTCTTATTCTCTTAATCATATCATGAACCATATATTTATCGTTTGGACAAGCCTCTTTGTCCCTCATGACCAGTTAATCAATGAACTATGCCCTAAACCAGACTATTAGTTCGGTTATATTCTTCATATTCATTCCAGTTTATTCAAACAATTTATAGACTAGGTAAATTGCCGCGCGGGTCTGTGATTTCCAAATTCGGTGTAATCTTGTGTAGTTTTAGTGCAGTTAAATAAGTGCTAAATGTTAAGGCCTACTTATCAGCATCTTGTCGTTTTTATGTCCTCCAGTATTTGGCCATCCAAAGTGTAATATCTACTACCACTTAGAATTGAATAATATTCATAGGTTGATCTTGTATTGTTTAGGCCTTCATTTACGGAAGTGCTGTAAATATCCTGCTACCTCCGCCTATCCGTATGGCGATCTTAAACTGTTGAAAATGTAGTTATATTTTTGTTTCATGCCATAGACATCTCCGTACCTATTCATGATAAGGTCCACTAAACTTCATTGTTAGTTGTTTCCAATTTCTTCATATTTGTGTGCTTAACCTCCATCTTTCACTTTCAGTTGATGGCATTATAAGTCTGTCGCATTTTGGCACGTTCCATAATTCACCCTTCACGTTCAATGTACGGGTTGGACAATCTGTCCTGCTAGAGTAATGAAGTTTTGAAGGTCTGATGAGCTGCAATGCAGTGCGTATACAACACTGTAATCTATTGTAACATAGTAGATGAGCCATCCAATAGTGCGGTAGAAGATGTAATCACATTGATTTGTGGTACGTGTAGTAACCGTGATCCACATATGGTTCAATGTCTGAGGCTAACCTTGCCACGTATATGCAAGTTTTAAATTTCCAAGTACACCTACTACAAATAACCACTCAAATATAAAGCGAGTTGTTGCAAAATACAAAAAGGTTGGGTAGAGAGGTGTTGCAGGAAGTCAAGTTGCAACAATAATGTGAATGTAAAGTGTGCTACGGGGGGAGGTGTAATTGGAAGTACAGGGGCAGCTACTTGAAGATATAAATATGAGTTAACAATATATGTTAACATAAGGCATTAGTTATAAAATGAGTCTGCATTGTCTGATGGATCTTGCAAAAAACTTGTAAGAATGACACCAATCAGTGCCGTAATCAATATTCATTGCCTGATGAAGTTTGATGCATCCTCGTATGAATATTGTCTCTAACTTGGTGTTGCTATTTATGCGGTACTGCAGCCGAAGGTTCACAGGTGAGTCTGTGTCAAATTGAGGAGGTCTGGAGGAAGTTGATTTAATTTACATGAGCAAGGGAGAAAGACAATATTAATTGTGGACTACAACAGATGAGTAGGGGGTATAATCTGTATTACCTGGACAATCAAGAGGAGGAGGTTGAAGGTGTGAGCTGCTGGCTGTAGGTTTGGGGTCTATCCATGGATTCTTACTTGTTTAAAAATAAGGTGTTTTTAACAAAAGTAATAAGTTGCGAGAGTAAGATGTTGTATGCAAGAAATAAGTTGTTAGAGTAAAGTGTATAATCAAAATAATAAGTTGAAAGGTGACACAATTTTGTGTCCTGCACATGTGAAAGCACGTAAAGTAGCACAAGCCAGCATGATTATATATAAATTGATTTGACTATGGATGTAGGTCATAATTGTATAGAGTGTAAGATGAAGGTTAAAGATTTTAGTAGCAACAAAGGAGAATAACAACACAACTGTGTGCCCTGCACGTGTGGAAGTGTGGATGAAGATGCACAAGACAGCATGATTACATGTAATTAGAGGCGACTATGGATATAGGGTATAATTGTGTACACTGCACGAAGGCTAAATATTTTAGTAGGAACAAATGAGAGTCTGTGGGGATTCGGTAAGTGTAGAATGTATCTAGAGGCACGAAAGGGTGAATGGAATAGAAGGCAATAGGTGCACAACTTGCACGGGAGGGAAATTAAAGAGAAACGGTGCAAGGCAGAGGCAGCCGTTGAAGGTAAACTGGTGCGGCTATGGATGCAGGGTGTAAGTGTATACATTGTAATGGATTCAGTGAGTGCAGAATGCACCAATAGGTACAGGAGGGTGAATCGAAATTAAGTCGAACAGTGAGCGTCTTACCTAGGAGGATGAATGGAAACGAAGACAAACAGTGCAATGCGGGGGCCGCCACCGAAGGTTGAAAACATAAAAAATGCAGTGTAAGTGAAATGCAGGTGATTACAGTACAAGCGAGCATGGTTAGATGTAAGTTGATGGGACTATGGATGCAGGGTATAATTTTATACGTTTTAACTTGTAAGAGAAAGGTTAAAAATAATGGCAACATCAAAGGAGAATGAATGCAGTGATTAAGTGATGGCAGAATGTAGGCGGAGACGGGAGGCAAAGGGGGGGGGGGTCATTAAAAATGAGTAGTGTAGTTAAAGAGTAATGTACCTGGTGTGTGTAGAGATATCGTAGTGTGCTGGTTGGAGTGCGTTACTTCCCATTGGAACGATGTTGTAGTGTGCAGAAGAAGAAGGATGGAAGAGACTGGAGGCTGGTGAGCAGGAAACATGAGGTGTAGTGGTTGTAGAGCGTAGTGTGCAGAGGAAGACATGTAAATGAAAGTGTCGTCGGTTCTAAGTAGTTGTGTCGTTGTTGAGGCGGTGCGATTGTTGGCTGGCGAAACAACGCTAGAGCGTTTGGGTTGAAATGTCATTTGATGTGGGGTGTTTTTAAAGAGAAGGACATTTTTGGGAATATATTAAATTAAAAGGGTTTTCTGGATGGTAGTGGTGCCACGTAGGCGACACTAAGATTTTATATATACATATATATAATTGGATGTCAACCAACCATTGACTTGAGTTGTACTTTGCAACGAGGATTCTTTTAAAGTCACTCGAGATAGCTTTTTCTGATGAAGTTAACTATATTGATGTTAAGGGGAAATACCCAAATACAAGTTCTTCCACAAAAACATGATTATTTTCTAAGAGCATCCAGTATTGGAATATCATTTATGATCTAGAAGTGCACATAAAACAAATATGTTCCACTAATCTGGACAAAGTGATCTTAGCTCCACATAACCGCCAAAGGGATTATGTTCCATGCTCTCGTTCACACTTCCGTATTACCTTCCAACTCACATTTAGTACAATAATTTTCAGCAGTTCTTCAAAATATTGTACAAGGTACTTTCGGTTTGTGTCTATTCCTTCCCTTATGTAGGTATTTCTTTTGAACCAACTACCTTTTTTAGTTGTATCCCCCTGTGAATTAGAGAGTGTATTTACACCTTTCAAATTACACCCAATTACCTGCTGACCAGGTAATTGCATGGCCAACCAAACAAGACAGACAATGTAATTACACTCAATTACACTGATCCAATTACCAGGATGGCTTTCCAAACAGGCCCTTAGCATTTCTAAATTATGTTCTTAAAGTCCAATGTGACTCGAGTTTAGGAGAGTTTTTTGATTGTTATTTGAATTATACTGACAAGTTTAGAAACATGTTTTTCTATTTTTAGTTAGAAACTATATTTATAAATGTATTTCTTTGAGCTATTAATAAAATAGTTCCCTTCGACAATACTACAATATTTTCTTTCAAAGTTTTTCTTTGTTATTTTCTTAATATCTTTATTAATAAACCAATAATTTCGCCAAAACTGTAAGATGTTAAAGGTCATGTAATGCTTCTATTATAGCATTGATCACTTAAGGGAAAGGCGCTATAAGACACTAAGGGGTCGTTCATTAGTTGGATAAGAAATATGTTATCCATTATATTAATTTTCATATAACTTTTATACGACGTTTGATAGGTAGATAGGAAATAAGTTATTCATGATAAAATAAATATGATGTTCGGTTGACAATTTAGTAATCTGCATAACTGATACATGTATAGACTGTGGAAATCAATGTATTATTTTACGCAAGATTAAAGATGAATACCTAATATATTTATGCACCCAAGGGTGTGACCTAGTGGTCAAAGTAGTTGAGAGTCATGAGGTCTCAGGTTCAAATTCTAGCGTTAGACAAAAACACTAGATAATTCTTTCTATCTCTCTTAGTCTTGGTGGACATAGTTACCTGCTACTTATTCTTGGACCTTGGTAGGAGGTAACATGTATCATGTTGGATTTTAGAGCACAAAATTTGAGGTAACACATATTCTAATGTTCATAGCCTGCAAAGCTTTTGGGGTCAACCCAGTTGGATTTGAGCTTAGTACAAGAATCAACAAAGTTATGGATGATCTTCTGATAGCACAACATGCTCATAAGGGAAGGGTATTGTCTCAAATTTAAAAGAACAAGATCCTACAATTAAAATTAGAGATTCAGAACCCAACATAAGCAGAGGAAACTTCATGGAGAAAAAAATCTAGGTGTTTGTGGTTGAAGGAAGGAGATAGAAACACTAGGTACTTCCAAAGGCTAGCCAACTCTCATAGGAGGTACAATCACATTGACGGGTAACAGGTTGGTGTTAACTTAATTGAAAGGAAAGAGCAGGTGAAAGAAGTAATGTAGAAAATGAACCTGGGAGGCCCACAACTTCTTTTGAGGAGTTAGGTGGCCTAAGCATAGATGAAAAGAATGCTCTAGAATAAGCTTTCGAAGAAGAGGTTTTGAACGCTATCAATTCTTGTGCTTCAGATGAAAGCCCTGGGCCAGATGGTTTCTCAAATGTCTTTTTACCAAAAGTGTTGGAATATTATCAAGCTGGAGATTTTGGGTACCCTCAATCACTCCATAGTAATTGTCATGGTGAAATCCTTAGTGCTTCTTTTTTGCACTTAACCCCAAAAGAAAAGGTGCAATAGAACTTAAAGATTTTAGGCGAATTATCCTTATTGGTAGTGTTAACAAGATCCTGGCTAAAGTTCTTGTTGAAACTCTTAAAGAAGGTGATTGGAGGTTGTCTCGTGTTTTCAGAATGCCTTTGTTCAAGGAAGGAAGATTTATGGTGCAACTCTTATTGCCAAAGAAGTTTTGGACTGGAAGCAGAAAAGTGGTCCCTTTGGTTTCTTTTTAAGCTTGATATAGAGAAAGCTTTTGATAAGCTAAACTAGTCATCCCTTATCTCAATTCTATGGCAGACGGGGTTTGGAGAATGGTGGATTAGATGGATTAAATACTCTTTCTCCACAGTAATGTAATCTGTACTAGTAAATAGAAGTTCTGTGGGCTTTTCCTCCTCTGCGAGACATTAGGCAAGGTGATCCCCTGTCACCCTTCTCATTTATTCTGGTTATGGAGGTGTTAAGTAGGATGTTAGAAAAGGCCAAACAATTACACTGGCTAGAAGTAGTGGTGGCAAATGGGCGGGTTGGGTCAAATGTGGGCGGGTTGAAATGGGTAAATATAAAATGGGTAATCATTCAACCCGTCCATATTTGATATGGGTAAAAATGGGTTGGGTAATAAATGGACTGGGTAAAATACTAGTTTACCCATATTTTCATGAATAAATAGTACTTTACTTAAGAATTCAATATGGAGAAGATATTTTAGTCTTTTTTAGATGGAAATGTTGAACATGCTTCATATAGTTTTATTGTACTATAAAAATAAAAAAAAATCCTATAACTTCTCAATATAAAATAAATTTATGTAGTAACAAGATGAAAATATTTTTAATTTCAAAGTAAATGAATATTTGCATTTTAGGACTAAAACATGCTTAATGCACTTTAAGCAATGCTGCCAATACTAATACTCCCGTTTCAAAAAGAATGACCCTATTTCCTTTTTAGTTTGTTTAAAAAAGAATGACCCCTTTTCTTTTTTGGTAACACTTTAACTTTAACTTTCCACGTGGCATGTTTAAGACCACAAGATTAAAGGGTATTTTGGTACATTAAACATAACTTTAAATTAGAACCACAAGATTAAAAAGTCCTCTTTCTTTTATTAAACTCCGTTCCAAGTCAAACTAGGCCAATTTTTTTGAAACGGAGGGAGTACATGATTTGCTTATTTTACATTATTATTGATTATTCAATGTAAAATAAAATAAATAAATATCTTTTTAATAATAATATATAGTGAGTAATATATTCCACTGAGATATGTTTTTGGCTTTAATTTTGTTGTCATTTTTTTGGGCAAAATGCCAAATGAGTAGCACCAAGTGCTAAACAAAAGAAACAAACAAAAAAAATAATGAAGTAGAAAAGCTAAAGCAATAATATTCAATTATTATATACACGGTGAATATTGGCTTCCTGGTAGCAACAATATCTCTCACTAAGGGGCAGGGTAACACTCATCAATCACTTCTTGGATAATATTTCCACCTATTTTATGTCCCTCTTCCCTATGCCAGCTAAGGTGCAAAAACATCTTAACAAGATTAGGACAGAGTCCCTCTAGAAAGGTAATAGTAAGGACCACAAATTCCACCTTGTGAAATGGGCCAAAGTCACCATGCCAAAGCAGTTTGGAGGCTTAGGGATTAAAGACCTGACATTACATAACAAGTGTATGCTAATGAAGTGGCACTGGAGGTATAATCAAGAGACAACCGGTCTATGGAGTGAGGTGATCCAAGCAAAATTGGTAGCACTCTTCATTGGTGTTCTAATGAAGTCACAATCCCGTATGACAAAGGGGTCTTGAAAGCTATTAGGAAGTTGTGGGAGGTCTTCTAAACGAAATGCTACTCTCTAGGTGGAAGTGAGGAGCACATCCAGTTTTGGAAAGACGGGAACATCCCTCTTATGAACGTATTTCTAAGAATATTTAAGGTTGCCTCCAATCCAGATTCAACCATCTCTCAGTGTTGGGAAGATAATGTTTGGATGTGACTTAGAGGAGAAATCTAAATGACTGGGAGAGTGGGAGTTTGAGAATTTATGGCCCTCATGGCCACCACCCAGACCAACTCAGTCCACAACCAAAGAAGGGATAGACTCACTTGGGGAAGTAATAGGGATGGCTCCTATTTGGTCAAACAAACTTGCATCTAAGCTCAAGGTAGACACTTATTGATCTGTAGCCCTGGAAACTTATCTGGGAAACTAAGATGCCTTCGAAACAACTAGGTCATTCTTAATGGTTCTTGCTTAACTCTAGTAATCTTATGAGGAGGACGTTCCGTATAGCCAACAGATGCTACATGTTCTTGTGTAACCCATAATCTTCGAATCACTTGTTTCTTCATTGCAGTGTTGCCACATACCTTTGGAACATGTTGTTTTCTCTCTTTGGACTGACTTGGGTGAGAGAGGCTTTTGTGTGTTGGAGTCCCTGGAAACTTGGGAAGTCCATCAAAATGATGTGGTATTTGGTTCCTTCTTGTATTATGTGGTGCTTATGGATAGAGGGTGAGAAAAGGTGTTTTGGTAGCATCCAAACTCCCATTTCCTCTCTTAAGGCTTGATGTTTGATTAGTCATTTTAGTTGAGTCAACCACTCCTCTATAATTAAGGTTGAATCATTCCTAGAATTTATCAGCTCCATAGATCTATGTTGATAATTGTGATAGTTTTTTTCCCTTCGTGGAAGCGGATAATCTCTTTGTAATGTTTGCATCTTCTTGATGCTTTTTGTTAATAATATCCTTCTTATTTCATCAAAAAAAAAAGTCAAGGTCCAAGTATTTGTGCCAACCTTGACACCCTAGATCTCTTATCTTTGCTCTTTCAGCATTTTGCTAACACCCTCCATGTCTAGGATGAATAAAATGAGGGAGTGGATCTCCCTGACTAATTTCATTATGAGGAGTGAAAAAAACCCACTGGCGCTCTATTGACTAGAACCGAGTATCTGACAGTTTTGATGCAGAACTTGATCCATCTAACCCATTTGATCTCAAATTCTGCTGATTTCAATCTCCAACCAAGAACTTCATTGGTTGCTAGGATGTTTACCTATTAAACGCCTACACCAAGATCTCAAGTGTTGATTTGGTCTTGAATCCACACTTTGGACCTAGTAGATCTGATACCTGTGTGAGAGAAGTCGACTAGTTGGTGATAGTAATAAAATTTAAGATCATCCCCTTGCCTAGGAATATGTCTCACGTCTTACGCTTTCCTCAGGGAACCTTATCTTATGAAATTCCTTTTATAACCCATGTTACTTCCTACCCAAGACTAGTCTATCATTGTCCCAACTCTCTATTTTGGACTCTTACCTTCTAGTCCATGAACTCTCACAAAACTCCACTCAGTTGAACCATGAATTCTTCAGATCCGCCTCTAGCAAAAATCATTTTTTTTCTCATCCACCTCCCTCTACACAAGTCCTAACTGCTTTCTTCACTTTTTTTTTTCTATGAATAGAGTAGTTGAGAGAGAATGTCATATTTTTCATAAAGGACTTTAATAGCCTAGTATATAATTTTTTCTTACCTAATTGGTTGGACTTCAATAGAAAAAGTATATAGTTTTTTCTTACCAAATTGCTGTAGTTACTCCCTCCGTCCCAATTTATGTGGCACCGTTTGACTTGACACAGATTAAAAAAGGAAGACATTGAAACATTGTGGTCTAAAGAAAACCTTAGATAGTTGTGTGACTATAAATCATTTAACTAAATGTAAAAGGAGACTTTTAAAGTTGAATTGTTTCTAATTACAAAAATATGACATTCATTTTGGGACAGAGTAAAAAGGAAAAGGCTACATAAATTGGGACAAAGGGAGTAGTAGTCTGATTCCTTTATCTGTATAAATTTTTAAAGCTTTGAAACTCTCGAGGTTAAATATTCTGTCCACTTGATACTTACTTCCATTTCATATCTCTGTAGGGGGGCATTCTTTGGTTCCAGAACTTGACCGAGTTCCCTAATGGTGTTTTAGGGCCAGTCTTTCCTTTACTGATTGCTGGATTGCATTATATCAACGTACAGGTATATTGCTTTTATCAACCTTGAGATTTACTGCCTTTATGTTTCGTTGTTGTCTTTCTTTCTGGTAACAGAGTTCATTATGGGACTAACAGACCTGTACCTTATTCTTGGCCTTGGTACTAAATACATTTTCAATTATAATTTCTTTTTCCTTTTCTGTTTGCCGGGGGGGGGGGGGG
>NC_028647.1:10101621-10116085 GCF_001406875.1 Solanum pennellii
GGGGGGGGGGGGGGGGGCTGTTATCCAATAGTACTTATGTTTACGTATTTGATCGTCAACAGGATTGATTTCATGCTGTTCAGACATGTTTTCTTGGTGCCCACCTTGCAATGGTTGGTGGGCCTTGTATACTGTTTCATATTTGGGGCAGGCCTGAAGGAAGTAGTAAAAGGGAAAAAATGTTTCAGTTCTATAGTATGAGATATCTGCTACCGGCATCAATTTTGTTTCTTAATATGTTTTTTCTCCAAAGCTAGTATATGGTTGATAATTCTTCCTCGCCCCTTCATAATTTTGGGCTTTTTGATATACTGTTGCAAGGAATAATAATTTATTCTTGCATGGTTTTGAACTCTTGAAACCCTTCTCCCAAAAAATGATGCCGCCAAACATTGACTTTTGTAATCTCAGATTCCCTCTGGTGCTCAAAACTCCTGAGAACCGAAGATTTAACTGACGGGTGGATCTTCCTGCCGTCTGTATTCAGTTAATTAATAAGATCTTCTCCATAAAATTTTGTCTTCCCAAAAGTGGTGTAAAATGTTTGAAAACGGAAAACTTCATCTTGGTTTTGATGATTAATGAACAAAGACTTAAACTGTCTGGAGGACTTGAGTTCAGCAACCAGATGGGTTAGGAAGTAAAAATTACTTGTGGAGTTGCCTCACCTTATTATATTATGGTTTCTGTTTGTTTTTTTTTCGTTTTAAAGTCTTGCCCTGTCTCTCCATTTTTCTCATCTTCAAAAAATGGGGTCCTGGAAGTTTCACCAACAAAAAGGTACCACAGAGAGAAAAAGAAGGCAACCCAGCTTAGGCATCACTGGTACCCTTTGGATTTTGTGCGTGAGTGCAGGGAGGGTATGATTTCTATCTTTGTGGTGCTGGGTTAGTTTAGGTCTGTTGCTGAAACCTGCAGTGTACGGTCATATACACTGGTTTAGTAATTCTTCAGGTTCTTTGTTAGCTCAAGAAAGGTTTTAGTTTCAGTACTGTCTTCAGGATATTGCTAATTGCTTTTAGATGTATACTCTAAAATGACTTGTCGGAGCAGATAAATTCAGATCAGGAAGTGGCTGGTGTGTTTTCTTATGTTTGCTTTGGATGGTCTTATTTCAAGTCTATTTAATTAACTTTGAACACCCGACAAGATAGCTTACCTGAACTAGCTTTTGCAATTGTTATGGAAAAAGGCGGATTCTTGAACCAATTGTAAAGGCTATGTAGTAGAGACTAGAGATTATTCTTATATTTTCTCCCAGTGAAGAAATTCAGTTTGTTTTTCCTTTTAATTTTCATTTGGCAGAAAACTTCTTTGGCTCCGCAATGAGTTTGTTGCATTTTTCCAAATAAAATACAACAATTATGTATCGGTTCCAAACAAGTTGGGTAAATCATCATTGACCATGTTCCTATTTAATTATTTAGATAAAATAAAATGTAAACCTAGATCTTTCATTTCCATCTAGTGATCCCAAATCATGTCCTCAATTCTGTCAGATTTTTTCACGGAAAGGGAAATCTGAAGAATGTTGTATAACTAGGTGATTTCTTCCCATCTCCCTAATTCTTGGTTGACATAGTTACCCAGTGTTCCTTCTAAAAAGGAAAGAGTGACCCGGTATTGGTGTTGGTGGGAGGTAGCAAGTACTTTGTGGAATAGTTGAGATGTGTGCAAGTTTCTTGGACACCATCGCTATCCGGAAAAGAATAAGAAGAATGTTCTCTACCACACACAGCCTTAACAATCGGTTCAAGAAGCCATCTTTTATGGTCACAGTTGCAATCTTTTTTTCTTTTCTTTTTTTTTTGAGAATTAGTACTGTTGTATTCTTCAGAATTAGTAATGCTGGCCACCACCAAAAACATGTTACAGGGGAGTGAAATTCAAATCTAAATTTAACAAAGTACCTAGCAATCAATCAATGCCTCTACTTCCTCTATACAGTTCTGGTTCCACCAAAAAAATAAAGTTACCTGGCAGTTCCATTTCACATCAATGGACTTGATCTTTTCTTCAAAGCACTTTCCATTTCTCTCCTTCCAAATTGTCCAACATATGCATGAGGGTGTTATCCTCCACCATTTTTTCTGACTCATGCTTCCACCTCTTCTAATCCAACAGCTCTTCAGATCCGCTGTATGCTCTGGCATTTTCCATATTGTCTTTCTGAGACTGAAAAACAGATTTCACACTTGATTATTGAACTTACAATGTGGGAACAGGTGATTATTTCTCTCTCCTGTTTCATTGCACAAAAAACATCTAGTCACCACTACTCTCCCCTTCTTTTGTAGTACTTCATGAGTAAGGCATGCCTTCTTAACGCCTAACCAAGTGAAACATTTCACCTTGGTTGGAGCTATATTCTTCCATATCCTTAGCTCTTCCTCCTGCATAACACTATTCTCCACCTGTACAAATTTTTAACAGAGAAACATCTTCCTTTTGTAGTGTGTCTCCACTTAAGCTTGTCAGGTTCCATTGTTGTTCCAGCAAAAAATTCACTTCATCTAGCGAACTAGACACCTTTTCCACTTCCCAATTGTTAGAATAGAAATGAGTATTTCCTACTTAGAAAAGGAATAGGAATAGGATTCCTAGTCGGAAAAGGGTACCAATGAATTGTCTATAAATAGGGTGTCAATGTAACAATTTATTTACACAATTTAATTCTATTCTTCCCATATATTTCTCACATGGTATCAGAGCATTGGTGAGAACTTCAAGTCACCGGTGTCAAATTTCGGTGACGACGGTGGGACTGATTTGTGTCATCTTTCGTTTTGAAGGTGTGTGCAAAAGACAACACCAAACCCCAGCCAGACCCACCGGAAAATACCCCTCCACGCTCCCTCACGCGCCGATTGGAGGTGGAAATTTTCGAGCGAGATCTGTTCACGCGCCGGCGCTTGAGTGCTGCTCCGGTCATTTTTTTCCGAGCAATTTTCTTCCGTTGGGTCGCCCAATATATCCAGCTAGAACCCATTCAATTTTCTCTAAATCTGATCACTGAAAATAGAGTTCCAATGATACTCAGGTAGTTTCCAGCAAGTTCCCGGCGAAATCAAAATTTTCAAGCCACTATGGGTGAATTTCGGCAGTTTCCAGCGAGATTCTTACTCTTTTCACGTCAAATTTTGAAAAATATCTTTCAGATGTGATGTTTTTGGCTCCAAAAATACAAGAATTGGAAGTTCGACCAGAACCTGGGCAATTTCTTTAGATTGAATCACCAAAATTAGGGTTCCAGTGATTTTCAAGTAGTTTCCGGCGAAATCAAAACTTTAGGCTACTGTAGGTAGATTCTGGCAGTTTCCAGTAAGTTCTTACTCTCTTCAAGCCAAATTTCGAAAAATGTCATTTAGTTGTGATGTTTTTGGCTCCAAAGATACAGGGATTGGAAGTTCAAGCCTTACAACCACTTTAGAACCATTATGGGAAGTTCAAAATTATTTAGCTTGGGCTTCTTTAGTTGAGTTGTGGTGCAAGGGCCAAGGTGTTCAAGATCACTTAACAAACAAGCTTGTGTTGTAGATGAAAAGACAGAGTCTAGTGACGATGGTGCAAAAGTCAAAGCACAATGGGAGAAAGTGGATGCCTAATTATGTAGTCTCCTTTGACGCTCTATTGATTCTAAGTTGATGCCCTTGTTTCGCCCATTCCAGACATGTTATGTAGTTTGGGAAAAGGCACGTGCTTTATACACTAAGGACATATTCGATTCTATGATGTGATATCTCGATGATCAACTTAAAGAAACAAGAATCCGATTAGTTTACTTACTTGGGACAAGTACAGACAGTCATGGAGGAATTTGAAACATTGATGCCTATCACTACAAACACGTGGAAAAGCAACAAGAGCAAAGAAAGACATTGTTTCACACTTGCTGGACTTCCTACTGACCATAACTCTGTACGTGACCAGATTCTAGCCATTCCTACAGTTCCCTCAATTGATGAATTATTCTCTCGTCTGCTTCGTCTTGCTGCACCTCCCAGTCACAAAAAAGTTTCATCACCCATTGTTGACTCCTCTATTCTCGCATCTCAAACCACATAAAAGTGTACATACCAGCCTATGGCGAATCGACGAGGGGGAGGGCGTCTTGGGAAACCTCGATCCAAGTGTAGTCATTGTCATAAACCTTTGACATACTCGTGACATATGTTATATTTTGCATGGTCCACCACCCAGTTATGATCCTATTGTTCTAAAGTAATATAATGAGTTCCTTCGAAATCGCGCAAGTAAACAGATATCTCCACAAGTAGCATATGGTGCTCAACCTAATCAACCATCCAATAATACTCATATTGCTTAGACAAAAAAATAATGATGAGTTCCTTTAGTATCCTGCAAATAAGCAAACGTCTCCACAAGTAGTTTCGGTTGCATAACCTGATATGTCAGTTGCGGGTAATTCTTTTGCCTGTGTGTCGCAATCTAGTACTCTTGGAACATGGGTCATGGACTCTGGGACTTTTGATCATATCTCTGTAATAAATCACTTTTATCCAATATTGTTTATTCGCAATCTCTTCCAGCTATTACTTTAGCCAATGGGATCCAGACAAAACCAAAAAGGGGTGAAAAGCCAAACCCCTATCTTCTGTCACCCTAGACTCTGTTCTTTATGTCCCTAGTTCTCCTTTTAATCTAGCATGTGTTAGTCATTTGACGAAAGCCCTACATTATAGCATAACTTTTTTCGATGATTTTTTTCTCATGCAAGACTGCAGTACGGGACAGATGATTGGAACAGGACATGAATCACAAGGCTTTTACTATCTTACCTCTTCAAATTTCTTAACAGCATTCTTCGTTACAGATTCCCCAAATCTAATTCTCAAACGTTTGGGACATCCGAGTTTATTAGACTGCAAAAGATGGTGTCTAGTTTGTCTAGTTTATCTACATTAGATTGTGAGTCGTGTCAACTTAGGAAACACACTTGTACTATGTTTTCTCGTAGTACTGAGGGTCATTCAGAGTCTATTTTTTCATTAGTTCATTCTTATATTTGGGTCCTAGTAGAGTCAGTTGCACCTTAGGATTTCGTTATTTTGTTAGTTTCATTGATGATTATTCAAGATGTATTTGGGGTCTTTTAATGAAAGATCGTTCTGAGTTATTTTCTATTTTCAAAAGTTTCTTTGCTGAAATACAAAATCAGTTTGGGGTTTCTATTCGTAACTTTCGTAGTGCTAATGCCTTAGAATACTTATCATCTCAATTTCAGGTTTTTATGACTCACTAAGGTATTATTCACCAGACTACTTGTCCATATACCCCTCAACAAAATGGTGTAGCTGAAAGAAAAAATCGGCATCTTATTGAGACAGCTCGACTCTTCTCCTTGAATCCAATCTTCCGCTGCGTTTTTGGGGAGATGCAGTTCTTACGTCTTGTTATTTGATAAATAGAATGCCTTCTTCTACTATTTAGAATCAGGTTCCACATTTCATATTGTTTTCTCAATCACATCTCTATCATGTCCCCCCTCGTGTCTTTGGGAGCACATGCTTTATTCATAACTTAGTCCGAGGAAAAGATAAATTAGCTCCTAGTGCCCTCAAATGTGTTTTCTTGGTTACTCTCTAGTCTAAAAAGGGTATCGTTATTATTCACATGACCTTCATCGATACCTTATGTCCGCTGATGTTACATTTTTTGAGTCTCAGCCTTACTATACATCTTCTAATCATCCTGATGTATTTATGGTCTTACCCATACCTCAAGTTTTACCAGTGCCAAACTTTGGAGGAATCTACAGTTTTACTTCTATATCTCCAGTTGTAGTGCCACCACTGTTAACTTATCATCGCCGTTCACGTCCAACCCTAGTCCCAGATGATTTATGTCATGCGCCAGACCTTGCTCCTACTGCGGACTTGCCTCCACCTAGTTCACTGCTTACACTTCAAAAAGGTATACGATCTACTCAAAATACTAACCCACATTATACTTTTTTAATTTATCAACGTCTATCATCACCCATATGCCTTTGTGTCGTCTTTGTCCTCTATTTCCATTTCTAAGACTACAGATGAAACACTTTCTCATTCTTGATGGAGGCAGGCTATGGTTGATGAGATGTCTGCTTTACATAAGAGTGGTACTTGGGAGCTTGTCTCCCTTTCTGCAGGAAAAGCTGCTGTTGGTTGTCGTTGGGTTATGCAGTCAAAATTGGTTCAGACGGTCAGGTTGATCGACTTAAGGCTCACCTTGTTGCCAAAGGGTATACTCAGATATTTGAGCTAGATTATAGTGACACTTTCGCTCCTGTGGCTAAAATAGCATCTGTTCGTCTTTTTCTATCTATGGCTGCCGTTCGTCATTGGCCTCTTTATTAGTTGGACATTAAGAATGCTTTTCTGCATGGTGATCGGCATTGGACTAAATTTCCGTCATTCATGGAAAATGCATGGACAACCGCCATTTCCAACTTTCACAATGTTCTCGTGAAGTTGCCAAACCTATCCCCTAACCCTCGGAGTCTCCTCCGCTTCTTCTCCTTCTGGAGCCTCCCTCATCGGCCATGCATCATACGAGACCAATTTCGATAAGGAGATTTTTTATTTTCCCCAGTCCCCATCTACTTCCACCTCGACTCTCGAAAACCAATCCATTGAGAGTTCTACCAACGAGCAGAAAGATAAATTAGAGTTTCTATCTGAAAACTAGCAGAAGATCTGATTAGATTTATTCCACCAGCTGCAGCAGCTGTCGATTTCTAGGCGACCCTATCTCTATGCAGAAGGAGGAGTGGTCATCGAATAAGGTTTCCCAGGGTTCGAATCCCTCTCTTTCCGCACTTCACCTAATTCGCTAATGTTAATGACTGAAATGTATCAAATAGCAATGGAAAAAATGATTCCAACAGTTAGACCTTTCTTTGATATATATTCTTTATTCCTAATTGAGCGAGGCATGGTGGGGTAGGAGCATCTAGTTGGCAATCCTTTTAGCTTGACCAAGATGTCTTATGTCCTCCGAGTCGCATGGCGTTTTAACCATTAAGAACTTCTTGCGCAATTGTTATTCAACAGTATAACATGACTTATATACTCGTGTCAACCAAGGTGTATATGGATATGTTCCAATTTTGAATGAAGTTGATTGGAAAAATACGGACTTTTCTACAGAGAATTAGAATTTTGATATGATAGTGGGTTGCTCGGGATTCGAACCCGAAACTAGTCGGATGGAGCGGAGCCTCTGCCTAGCCCACACCAAGGCGAGGCACGTCTTTTCCAAAGTCGAACATGACGACTCGTAGTTTGTCAGCTTATTTCTCAGGTAGTAATCTTTCCTTTCTTCCCCTTTCATCATGCTGGCCTAAGACCTACATCCCTCCGCAAGCATAAGAAGAGTCCGATAATGGCTCGTCTTTAAAGGCCATTAAGAAATTACACAAGACAAGTTCTTGTGCTATGTCAAAAGTGAAGTTCTCCCGGCCATGGAATCACTTCACTCCCAACCAACAAGCTTCAAACTAGAGGTCGCCAAGCCCATCATTTTTCGATAGTTCTAGACTTCTCACTATCAGTCTCTAATGCTCTATCATCTTTCACTGAAACAATCTCCTCAAGCTTGGTTTGGAAGTTCAACACAGTAATTCAGGAGTTTGGAATGACTCGTAATGTAGCTGATCACTCTGTATTTTATTGACATTCTGCACCAAGTTGATGTATCTATTTGGTTGTTTACATTGATGATATTGTTATCACCGGATGGAACTTGTGTGTGAATCAAGCGGCTCTTCATATCGCATCAAATCCAGTGTTTCATGAAAGGACTAAGCACATTGAGATTGACTGTCACTTTGTCAGAGAAAAGAAACTCTCAGGAGATATTGTTACAAAATTTGTGAAGTCAAATGATCAGCTTGCAGATATGTTCACCAAATCTCTGACATGCCCTCGTATTAATTACATCTGTTACAAGCTAGGTACATATGATTTGTATGCACCAACTTGAGGGGGAGTGTTAGAATAGAAATAAGTATTTCCTACTTAGAATAGGAATAAGAATAAGAATACGAATAGAAATCCTAGTCGGAAAAGGGTTCCAGTGTAGTGTCTATAAATAGGGTCTTAATTTAACAATTTATATACTCAATTTAATAATATTCTTCCCATATATTTCTCACACCAATCATTTAGGTGTCTTCTGAAATTGAGATTCCAGCCATGGTTAGACCAACATTCAACAATATTTATCTCTGATTCCAACATAACATCATATTAGATATGCTTCAGAAAAGAGGAATTCCTCCAGAACCTGTGTACAT
The DNA here is from genome assembly GCF_001406875.1 of Solanum pennellii. NCBI lineage: Eukaryota > Viridiplantae > Streptophyta > Magnoliopsida > Solanales > Solanaceae > Solanum > Solanum pennellii. Next base: position 10,109,921 of record NC_028647.1, read on the forward strand.
GAATGATTTCTCAGATGTTATTAAGGACATAGAGCAAATTGATCCACCACTTGAAGGGGGAAACTATACGTGGGCCAGGGGTTCCAACCTGGAAGCTATTTCGAGATTAGACAGGATTATGTACTCCTGTGAATGGGGGGAGAGTTTCTGTAATCTGAAGCAAGAACTACTGCCTCGAGTTTGTTCTGACCACGCACCAATTGCACTTAAAAGTGGTCGTTGGAGTCACACAAATTCATATTTCAAATTTGAAGGATGGTGGTTGGAGACCGAGGGTTTTAATGAAAGAATTAGAGATTGGTGGACATCTTTTGAATTTGAAGGGAGGCCTGATTTCATCCTGGCTTCCAAGCTGAAAGCTATGAAGACTAAAATGAAAGATTGGAGTGTAAGCACTTATGATAACCTGGAAAAAAGAAAGAAGGAAATGCTCAATAGCGTTCATGAGTTTGACAACATTCAACAGTCCAGGCCTTTAACTGAAGGAGAGACTCTTCAAACAGCAAGTGTGGTAAAGGAGTTTGAAGAGTACGCATAGAAGGAAGAGATAGCTTGGAGACAGAGATCTAGAACTCTGTGGATAAAACAAGGGGACAAAAATACAAAGTTCTTTCAGAGAATGGCAAATGGTCCTAAGAGATTCAACCATATTGATAAACTGGTGGTAGAAGATCAAGAATTGATGGATCCTATAGATATTAAAACAGAAATTATTTCTTTTTATAAGAAGCTGTAGAAGGAAAGTGAGAACTGGAGACCATCCTTGAACATGAACCAGTGTCCTTCCATCAGCTTTGAGGAGCAACAAGAACTACAAAAGCCTTTTGAAGAAGAGGAGGTTCTGCTTGGCCCAAAATCTTGTGTTGTAAACAAAGCACCAGGTCCATATGGATACACAATGGTTTTTTTTGTTAATTGCTGGGATATAGTAAAGGGGGATTTGATGTCTACTATGCAAAACTTTCATTCCCAGGAGTTTTTTGAAAAGAGCTTTAATGCAACATATATAACTCTTTTTTCAAAAAATAGTAGTGCAAAGGAATTGAGACTTTATACCAATCAATTTAATTGGAAGCGTATACAAGTTGATTGCAAAGATTCTCACATAGAGATTGAAGAAAGTAATGCACAAGCTAGTAGATACTCAACAAATGGCCTTCCTAAGAGGAAGGCAAATAACTGATGCAATCTTAATTGCCAATGAGTGTCTAGACTCGAGAGTGAAGGAAAAGTCCCCAGGAGTCATGTGCAAACTTGACATAGAGAAAACATATGATCATGTCAATTGGAGCTTCCTACTTGAAATCATGCAGAGAATGGCCTTTGGATTGAAATGGATCAAATGGATAAAGTTTTGTATAAGCACTGTTAAATTCTCAATGCTGATAAATTGATCTCCTAAAGGTTTCTTTCTTCAGACAGAGGACTAAGACAAGGTGGTCCTGTCTCACCTTTTCTATTCAATATATTGATGGAAGGCCTAAACAATATGCTAAAGACTACACACACTAAAGGGTGGATAACGGGCTTTAATGTAGCAAATGAGGGGAATCAAAGATTGGAAGTCACTCATCTCTAATATGCAAATGACACTCTCATCTTCTGTGATGCAGAAGAAAGCCAACTAAAGATCCTGAGAGTGATACTCATTCTTTTTTAAGCGACTTCAGGTCTTCATATCAATTGGAGAAGAAGTCTTATTTTTCCAATTAATGAGGTGAACAGAATGCAACATCTAACAGAGATCTGGGGAGGAGAAATAGGTAAACTACCAACAGTATATTTGGGGATGCCTTGGGAGCCAAAAGCAAATCCAACGAAATCTGGAATGGGGTGCTGGAGAGATGTGAAAGAAGACTATCTAGATGGAAAGCACAATATTTGTCTAGAGGTGGAAGATTGACCATGATCAACTCGGTCTTAGATGCTTTGCCAACATATTTGATGTCAATTTTTCCCCTCCCCCCTAAGGTGGAGGAAAGAATTGATGCATTAAGGAGCAATTTTTTGTGGAATGGATGAATACAAAGGATTTCATTTGGTCAAATGGAAGACTGTAATCCTTTCAAAGAAACAAGGTGGGTTAGGCATTAGAAACTTCAAGAAACAGAACAAAAGCCTTATGATGAAGTGGTTGTGGAGATTTCCTAAAAAGGAGCAAGCCCTTTGGGTTAGAGTGATTCAGGCCAAGTATGACAAGATAGATCACTGGAAAACTAAGGAAGTGACTTCTGCATATGATATTAGTCTATGGAGATCAATCAGAAATTTGTGGCATTATTTCTTCCAGGAACTAGATTCAATGTGAACAATGGAAGAAAGATTTTGTTTTGGGACGATAATTGGTTAGGAAATGGCAGCCTCAAACACCTCTTTACAGACATCTATCTGTTGAATCAGCAACATGAGGCCATTGTGCAAGAGGTTTGGTCCATTCGTGGATGGAAGTTAACATATAGAAGGATGATACAAGACTGGGAGGTGGATAGACTAGCTGAATTTTATGGCACCCTGGACCATTTTCGAGGATTAAAAAAGAGGGAGAAGACACTCTTAGGTGGATTCATCATAGCAAAGGTGTCTGCACAGTTAGCACTGCCTACAAGGACCTGAATCAAATGGGGACTCAACTCAGATTTTTGCCTTGGAAGCTTATCTGGAAAGTCAAAATTCCATATAAGGTGGTAGTTAAAGAGGCGGTACTAACACAGGAAAATCTAATGAAGAGGGGAATACATATGTGTCTAGATGTTTTTTCTGTGAGCAACAGGCAGAGATAATCAACCATCTGTTTCCTCATTGCAAGGTGGTTAGACAACTGTGACACTTATTTACCAGATTCAGGGGCACAAACTGGACCATGCCACAAAGGGCAAGTCAGGCTATAGAAAGTTGGAACAATGAAGGCAGTGGTAGTACAGACCAAAGCAGAAGGAGAATTGTCCCAACAGTGATTTGGTGGACCATATGGAAAGAGAGAAATATGAGATGCTTTGAGAGTGTTAGTAGTCCTTTACACAGGATTAAAATGAACTGCACAATACTTTTTGCTATTGGTGCAGTTTGGAGTATGTAGATGATCCTATAGCGGTTAGAGATATCCTAGGTCCTTTGTAAGATGAAGTAGGATCTAGTTTAGTTTCTGTTTTAAGTACACACAACTGTATGTAGCTCCATGATGTAAATTTGAGAGCCCAGCCTTTAGTGCTGAAGATTAATACACGAAACTGTTACCTTTGTCAAAAAAAATAACATCATGAGATCTTGGAATCCGTCCAGCAGTGCAGTTTCACCAAGCCAATTATCCTTCCAAAACCTGGTTTCCTAGAGTTCTCCTGCAACTTTGGCCGTAGTGCTTTGATTGCCCTCCAAACACCTACCCCATATGTAGTATCTTCCTCATTTGAGCACCAATGGTTGGATTGCCCATACTTATGGATAATTGCTTGCTTCCAAGAGAGAACTCTTCTTCACAAAATCTCCAAAGTCACTTCATCAAAAGGACAATGTTTTGGGTCTTCAGATTCCTTATTCCTAGTACTCTTCGGCCTTTGCTAGATTGAGTCACTTCCCGTTTTACTAGATTGCAACCCTTTCCTTTCTTTATTCCTTCTCCACAAAAATCCCTTCTTAAGCTGTTAAGTTTTTCCACCACACTGTCCGGGATAAGAAACAAAGACATATTCCATAGATGGGCAAGCAATCCAAGACTGAATTAATCAGTGTGACCCTTCCCACTAAAGACTAAAGACAAGTACAATGACTTCCATTTGGCTAGTCTTCTTTTAGACTTCTCTATAATTCTATCTCATATCTCTACCTCTTTGAACTTCCTACCTAAAGGCATGCCTAAGTACTCACAAGGCTGAGACTCAGTGTCGTGAATGGCGAGCGGCATTCGCCAAAGGCGATATGGCGAGGCGAGGCGAGCTCAAATAGGTGACCCAAGGCGACCTAAGGCGACATGATGGCGACGTAAATGGCAGCGCCATTTTGATTTTTTTTTTTAAAAAAAAAGATTTAACTTAATAATATTGTCAAAATTAGTTTTTTTTTTCTATTTTCAAACTTTCATCAGCAAAAGTCGTGTTTTTTCTTCACCACGACTCCACCTTTAGTCGCTACTCTTCTTAGTCTCTTCCTCTCGAGTTGTTGCTCCTCTTCGTCTCTTCTTCTCGATTTGCTGCCAGCCGCCAGGACCCAGGTTTACCTCTTCTTTTTCTTCTTGTTTTCAGTTCCTCTTCTTCTTCTTGAGTTCTCTACTTCTCTTCAACTTCAGGATCAGTATGCATTTTGTGAAGATTGTTTGTTGGTCAGTAACTCTGTAAGTCTGTATTATTGAGAGGTTAAACTTGTATTGAGTTTGGAAGTATTATACAATTCAATATACTATATTGGTATTTGTATATGTAATTCAATAATCTATTAATTGATATTTATATATGCAATATAATATTTTTAATTTTTGGTATTTATTGGCGCCTTGATTCAAAAAGGCAAGCGCCTTGCCGCTCGCCTCACCGCATGGCAAGGCAGGCCCTTGTCGCCTTTTGCCGCCTCTCGCCGTCCAAAACACTGGGCTGAGTATCCACACCAGAATCACAGTTGCAAAATCTAGTTCAAGTAAACTACATTTTCAACCTATGAGATAAGACTTGGATAGGGTCCATCTAAAGGCATATTTCAATTTTCATTCCACTCAACTGCCCAAGCCGGAAAGGTTTCACCTAAAAAGGATGCAATAGTACAATGGAAAAGATTTATCTGATAGCGCCCGTATTTCTTGTGGTTGTGACAGTGTTGTGAAAAGCGCGGTTCAAGGCGGGCGCTACGAGTGTGCTTCTTTCTCCTGAGGCAAGCGATTTGAAAAAGGCACTCGCTTCAGATAAAGAAGCGAGAAGCAACACTATGGAAAAAGCGCAATAAAGCATACTTTTTATAAAAAACGACAATCAGGTTTTTTAAAAAAAAATAGTTTTTTTTTTAAATTTCTGAAATAGATACGACTAAATTTTCTCTCACGACTTTACGACTTTACTCTTCTTTCGCTGCTTCTCTTCTTCACGACCGCGACTGCATCTCTCTTCACCAGCTTCATCTGTTCGGTGAGTTTCTTTTCTCTTCGATCTGCTTCTCCTCTTGTTGCTCTCTTTATTTTTCCTTTTCTCCTCGTTGGGTAACGCAAACAGGACTCTTCTCTGCTGTAGTTTTTGATTTTTGCTTTATATGTTATGACTTATGAGTATTATCGACTATCTATTTTCATTTAATCTAAGACTATATTACCTCTATTCAGTTATTAAATATATTTTTATTTTTATTCTAAATGTCGCTTTTTTTTTAAAAAAAAAGTGCGCGCTTCGCTTCACGCTTCTGTGAAGCGAGCCCTCGTCGCTTTTTTCCACTTCCCGCTTACCAAAACACTGGGCTGTGAGTTATATAAAGAATAGAGAAGATTGACCTGGGGAACTAACAATGTGTTAATGGAGGATGAGATGGATAAAACTTTTGATAGTGTGACGTCAAATGTGAAGCGAAAGAGAAAGAATATCACCAATAGAAGGGGCTGGGAATGAGGAAGAAAGAACATCAACCAAGATATGAAAGGGACAGAAACAACGAGGAAAGTAAGAAGAATGTTATAAGGCGTTGGCTAATTTATTGGTGATGGAATTCAAATAGGTGACTTCACTTAATTGGAAAGTAACTCGTGCGTTTCGAAATTTGAAAAAACATGATATGATGTTAACTACACCAATTAGTGTAATCTACTCGTGATAAAAAAAATATAATAAATGAGAATGAAAAACATCAAGGAGTTACATTTTTTTTCAGTTAACATCTAGGGGTTACATTTAAGAGAAGTTATTTTTGAAATTTCCAATGTTATCAAAAGCGAAAAGCGCAAATAAGCTCTAAGGTCTGTCACTTCTCATAAGAGGCTCATTGGTAAGGAAATGTTTGCCATAAAACCTTGATGATAACACTGAAGCGAACATAAAGCAAGGCGAAGCGCTCAACATGTTTTGAGGCTCGCTTCTGGGCTTAAGCTCGCTTAAAACGCGCCTTGATAACACTGGAAATTTTGTCCTGTCCTTATGCACCAAACGATTTTTACTAACTTCTGTCATGTAAGTTGGAAGGGAATATTGGGGGGGGGGGGGG
>NC_028647.1:10116524-10159030 GCF_001406875.1 Solanum pennellii
GGGGGGGGGGGGGGAGAAGTGTCCAGAGCACTTTCTGAAAATTGATTATTTTGAGAATGCAGCACACTGTAGTGTATTCGAGCTTGGTTTAGTTTCTTATGCAAGTGATATTCGAGGTGCTTTTTTCTCCATGCTTTTTGATAGTGATGATCTCTCTCTTTCTATTACTTCAGGCATCCTTTCAGAAATCTTCATTTAAAAAAATGAGTGGACCGGTGGGATCAATAGCCAAGGTCAGTAATCTGTCATAAATTTATGTGATATATCCTCATACTTTGATCTAGAAGTGATTTTCGTCATTTTGCTGCGTAATAAAGGGACTGAACCAATCTCTATTCAAACTCCATCCGTAGAGGTACATCTTTAACTTATCAATTATCTTATTACCACAGTTATCCGACGAATTTGAGAAAATCTAAAAGATTCTATCCTCCTATCCAAAAAGAATGCCTAGTTTCGGAGTACGAGTATCAAATCATAGAATTTGTGAAGTGCGATTTTCAATCCTTTGAAATATAATTTAAGTAACTATCTAGAGATATATAATTATTTTTTGATAATGTTAATGTATTATTCATCAGTATAAAGGTAGTGCTGGGCCTGGCCACTCTAGAACAGAAAGTAAAAGGCCTATATATTTCACAAGGCTTCCAAAAAGTCTGGTATGGAGTCAGCCTCCTCTATACAAAATTCTTGACACCCAAATGAAAGCTCAAAATACAATTCATCTTCCATTTTTGGATTAGCAGTTTGAAATCCTTTTGCCTAATGAACCTCTTACATTGGAGCAATTTATCCCCTGTTATTGATATATTACCCCTCTTAGATTTCATTAGCTTCCTCAATATGGCTTAGCGACCATTCTTTTGGCTTTTGCTCGTGGCTAACTCCCTAATTAGATAGGAGTTTTTGTTCTAAGGAGTTAACCATGTTTTTGTGTATGTAACTTGCATCTCCTTGATGCCTTTCAAATACAACATCTTACTTCATCAAAAATAAAAAAATCTGTTAAAATATTAATAAATCAAATTGGATGTCCACGAATGTGTGAGATGTTATGGAAAATCTCTCAAATTTAGGCTCATAAAAACTTCAACACAGAACAAAGGACAACTTTAAACGTACGGGGGTGTACATATTTAAAATCCCTTACTCTAAATTCTGGAATCTCTTCAAGAAACTATTGATCATTAGCTATATTGTTCGGACTCTTCAAAAATGTCGACGGGTGCGTGTTGGATCCTTCAAAAGTAGTGCATTATTCAAAGATCCGTACTGGTGCGGCATCATTTTTGGAGAGTCCGAGCAACACAGATCATTAGTATGTTTTCAATAGTTTTCTATTTTCCTGATGATAACTTTAAGATGCAAGTCTTGACACTTTTGGTTTTTTTGGTTACAGTACTACCAGAAGTACTTGGAAGTCTTGACATTACCCATGTTATATTTTGCATTCAATATGCCCCAGGTAATCAACCATTTGATTCCATAGAAATATGTGCTATAGGACTTGTCCATTTTTTTATGTTTGTAATTGGCATCCCATGTCTGCCTTTATTATTTTGAGCTTTGCAGTCCAATTTTAACTTAACTTGAAGAAGGTAACTGGCTTTTGATCTTTGAACTGTTTATGTTGGTTTCCCTGGAAAATTGTTTATATCCTGTTAATTTATTGGTCTCAACAATAGCTGGAGTCATTGTTTTCTTGAAAGTTGTTAATGGTGGCACACTTTTGACTTTTGTGTCCATTTTTTGTGACCCTTTTTTATCTTAAAATTGTTTTCTCCATTTAAGGTAAAAAGAGTTTATGGTATTGAAAATGTACTGCTTTTTTTAGGTATGAATTCGAATAGTTGGGATGCTCTTGCATTTCTAAGTGGTGCGCATCATGTCTACTTAGGCTTTCTGGCACTGTAGGACATTTTTCTCATTGTAATTTGAAGCTCTATGGGCCTATCTCTTGCTCTTATAAAGTTAACAGACTCAAACCATATTATAATTGGATGAATTGCAAGTAGTATATCATGATTTAATGTTTTTATTTGATAGGGTTAGTTTCTCTTGCGAGCTGTTCTCTTTTTTATAGCCTCAGAGATGAATTGTACTAGGTATAAGAGATACAATTAATGTAATTGATATAGTGATGAACTAGTGGCACATCTAATGGTGGTTTGAAATTGGTGAAAGCAGAGGCTCTGGAAGTCAATGAGTTTCCAATTAAAATATGACCTGACGAGACTACCCAATAGTACAATACACAATTTGGCAGAAGGGGAAGCCTCTATGGATTTTGAAGTTGATGATGGATGGAGCAACTTGATTTAGTTGTCTGTCAGGCTTATGTGAAAGAATGGTACCAGTAGTGGACTAATCACATACAAATAGATATTAACATTGATGGGTCACTAACTTTTCTTTAATCTTCTTAAAATTTTCAACGTTGGTTTGAAGAGGGGGTTGGAAAATAAAATGATTGCATTGTCTTTCTGACTCATTCACTTGCCCTTATCTTGATATACCTGACAAAGGATTGTGTGCATGATATGAAGTTTTTTTTCATGTTTCTATTTTTCAGGGGAATTTAGTGTATTGGCTTACCAATAGTTCGATGACTTATATTCAGGTATATCTTCTGAAGTATTCTTTCTAAGACCATCTCCAACCCACCTCTATTTTACTCTTCATTCTCTATATTTAGAGAGTAAAATAGAGAATGGACCCTGCAAATCACTCTCTGTTCTCCATTTATAGAGAGGTGAAGGAGAACTACTATTCACTCTCTATTTCACTTTTTCATTATTTTATTATTATTTCTATTACTTTCTAATTAACATATTATTTTGCATATAATTCAATTAATTAAATATCAAATATTCATAGTTCTTTTTTAAATGTTATATAATATTTTTAAAAATATTCTATACTACTTTAATTTCAAATTAATAGTATTTTAACTTTTTTTCTAATTTTCATTAATAACAAAAATTATTTTATTATTAATTTTCATTATAAAGAATACGCAAAAATTAAAATGGCAAGATGAAAAATTTAATTCAAAAATACAATACATGATATGAATTTAAATACAAGATAATAATACAATACATAACGTATTAATTTAAGGCATAATACATATATTGGACACTAAACTTGGCTTCAAATTTTAACTTTGACCTCAAACTTTCATAATGCACAAATAGGAACTTTAACTATCCTATCTTTCAATAAATATCATGCGATTTTTGGAGCCAAAGTACGTGAAATGCAAACGCTCGCACGTGTATTAGTGAGCCAATCAGAAGCTGCCAACTAATTAAACATTTTACACGTCTTTTTCTAAAAAAAATATTTTACACGTCATTTTGAAACTAAAAAAATTATAAAAGAGATTCATTAAGGGTAAAATTGTCATTTCAGCATTTTTTTACCGTTGTGGGCCTCGAAAAATACTCCTAACTCGCGCAGTAAATGCGTTCATTTCCCGCATTTTGCCAAGTAGGAATCGCGTGTTTATTTATTGAAAGATAGGATAGTTAAAGTGTCTGGTTGTGCACTATGAAAGTTTGAGGTCAAAGTTAAAATTTGAAGCCAAGTTTAAGGTCAAATATATGTATTGTGTCATAATTTAAATACAAGATAACAATACAATATAATACATGACATATGGCATGCATTTTGGTTTGCTTGGCACCAATAACGATATTAATGTTTTAGAGTCCTCACATTTATTTCCCCATCTTGGCCGCGGTATTGCGCCGCCTGCCTATTATGTTATTCAATGAAAAGAATACAATATTGGTTTTCACTTAGCTGATGGTATATATCCTAAATGGTCTACAATTGTTCAAACTATTTGTGATCCTCATTCCTAAAAGAAGAAATTTTTCGCAATGAAATAAGAATCGTTCCGAAAAGATGTTGAACGTGTATTCGGAGTTTTTCAATCACGTTCCGCAATTATTGCAGGACCGTAACGTTTTTTGAGAAAGGAAGTGCTACATGATATAATGACTACATGCATTTTGTTGCACACATGATAACTGAGGATGAACATGATCTCAATGCACCAATTCACGATGCCGTAAAGGCTCTAACTCCAACTATAGAAATGGTGGTAGATGAAAATTTCTGGTTTGAACAATTTTTAGCTAGACATAAAAAATATTAAGGACAAAAATGCTCATTTTGAACTCCGTAATGCATTAATAGAGCATTTATGGGAGCAACGTAATGATTTTGAAAATGAATGTTTATGTAATTATATGTCACTTTTATTTAAATTTGTCCCCTAATTTATGCATTATATTATATTTTCTTGCAATTGATGTTATTTAAAAATTTAGAATAAAATGTACTTTTATATCACATGAAAAATTATATAAAGTAATTATTTGGGAAAAAAGAAATAAAGGATTTATTTTATGAAATAAGATAAGAATAGAAATAATAATATAATATTGAGGAAATAGAAAAAGATTCCTATTTTGAGAGTTAAATAGAGAATTGGTTTGGAGTTGGTTGTCTGAAAAAATAGAGAACTCTATATTTGGTTTTACGGATTGGGTTGGAGATGCCTTAAGGCTCCGAAACCCAACTTTATTTCTTGCTTGACTGGGCATGCGGATAACTGCTAAAGTAATCTCTTATTCTTAAGAAGTTTTTGTAGCATCTCATGTTATGCATTGGATGCCAAGAGGTCTTATTGCAGATTAAGTTTCGAATTTGCTTTTTCCTCCTAACGTGGTAAGAGAGCATGATAAATAAACTACTAGATAATGAAGATATAATTTTTCTTCAAACTTCCCTTGGCAAATGTCTATGATATCCTCTTCTTCTTTTTTTAACTTCCGCTCCCTCTAGACACAGTCTGTCTAGCAGATCGTACATAGCTGGCATTCTCTTTTGTAAATTTTTCCTTGTCCAATAGCAGTCGTTGAAAAATGTTGCTTCTTAAAGTTGCACTTCACACGTCTTCATGAATCAATGGGTGTGGGGAATATTGGAAAAAAAAATTTCTTAGAACTCATTGCCTTTTTATATACAGCAACTATATCTAAAGCATCCAGATGTTCGCAAGAAACTGGGGCTACCTCAGAAGGAGCAACTATCTCTAAAGCATCCAGATGCTCACAAAAAACTGGGGTTACCTCAGAAGGATCCTCAATTAGAAGCTACACATCCGAAAGAATTGGTTAATCCTGGAGAAATCAAAATAGATCCATCAAAAAATCGGAGCAAAATATCTGTCCAGAACCTATCACCTCATGAATTGGTTAATGTTAGTAACTATTTCTGTTTCCTGATATTGAGACTTGAAATGTTGAATTTTTCTTGCTGCTTTCTAAATCTTTTTTTGTTGAAACCTCATCAGCTTTCGATCAAACTCTTATCAGGTGGACGTAAAGATGAAGCTATGTCCTTACTACGGTATTTCTCTCTGCAATCCTCACCGCCTCATTTCTTTTTTTTTCTTCTCTGTAGCATCCTCTTTTTAATATATGTGTTACAGACTTGCTATTGCCAAGGATACCGAGAATGTTCGAGCTTTGCTTATTATTGGCCAGACACTGTTGCAAGATGGTTCCTTACCAGAAGCTACTGAATACTTGGAACGTTCTATTGCTAAGGTTTGAGTTTGAAGTCTTACTGATCTTCTTGATGAAGAATATCAATTTGCTTTCGTGGACTAAGAATTTCCTGAACGTTATTATTTTCAGTTCATGGAAAGGGTGACTGAATTTGGGAAAGTCAAAATCTGTTTTTCTATATTTGGGACCTTTAAAAGTTTATGTAGTATACTCTGCAGAAAACTTCATTTTTTTAAGTGAACTTAACTTGGCTGCTATAATCCAGAAGAGTTGAATTGTTACTGATCAAAGTCAATTTCTGCAAGTTCAGCTTCTGCTAAAGGAGAATCAAATGGAAATTGAGGATGTAGATCTGTTGATTCTATCATCTCAATGGGCAGGTGTTGCCTGTATACGGCAGGTAATGGTGTTTTGAGAACTTGACTTGATGATTGACTTATAAATAAAACTACTATGCCTCGATCCCGAGCAAATTGGGATAGGCTATATAAATTCTCACTGACCACTCCATTCATCTCAGACACCATATATATACTTGACATAAATCAATAATAATTCTAGTCACAGATATTGAGTACCTTGCATCATTTACCTGATTCCGTGTGACATGGCGGAGTAACGACTATAGAGAACCCATGTATATAGGGGATTTATTTTTGGTACACTTAAGTGGGTTGGACTATTGAAACTCTATATTGTGGTGTAATTTTAAACGGATTTTCAGCCGAGAAGGTTTCTTACGAAATTTCCCTCTTCCTTTTCCTCTGGGGCTGTAGTTGCTAGAAGTCTCATCTTAGTTCTCTTTTTTATTCAAATGTTTGTGAAATTCCTCAGAATCTACATTATGTTTGAAGTATGTTTAGCTTGAAATTCCTCAATCATTCATCTTCCGTTTTTATATATTGCCTCCGTTTCAATTTGTTTGTCCTACTTTCCTTTTTAGTCCGTTTCAATAAGTATGCCTCTTTCCTTTTTGGCAACTCTTTAATTTCAACTTTCCACATGACATGCTTAAGACCACAAGATTAAAGGGGATTTTGGTGCATTTGACATATCTTTAATTTAAGACCACAGGATTCAAAAGTCTTCTTTACTTTTTTGTACTCCATGCCAAGTCAAAATAGGACAAACAAATTGAAACGGAGGGAGTATGTTTTATTCTTATCAACCCCACTTGCCCCTAAAGCCTGCGGATGCCTGATTGCTACTCTTCTATATAATGATAGCGAGGATTCAACCTGGTCTTCCCAATACCTAGCTGCTCTTCTCCCTCTCCTCTCCATATTCTAGACAAACTGATTACTGTTTCTCCCTGTATTTCTGCCTTGTCCATTTATTGAAGAAAATCCTAGCCATTGCATGTTCTCTCTTTACTTTTTTCACTATTTCTAAATTAGCTAAATCTCAGCACAATAAGTATGGTAGATTTGTTTTGGTTATTGAATGATCAAACTAGATCAGTGATTATTATCCCTGAAAACAAGCCTAACGAGGGGTGGTTCAGACTTGTAAGCCGCATTGCAAGCTTCATAAACAGGGGGTCTTTAATGCAAGTTACTATCCCAGTCTTAGGCTATTAAAACCGAAAACTGCCTTCTTCTGATGGGGAAGTAAAAGAATTGGAGTAGCATTCAGATGAAAATGGATCAAAAGTTGCTCAATTTGACAGAGAAGTTCATGTCTTATACGAGTAGCAATATTAGCTCAGCTCAATGTCTCTAACTCTTAGACATATATAATACTTAGTTTCTGCTTGAAGATCATCAAAAGCTAATGAGTGGATGTATATCTTTGTAAAGAATTTGAGGCATATGTACATAACACTCAGATATGGGCTGTTAGCTTGTGATGATGTTGAAAAATATTGTCTATAGATATGGGCTATCAAATTGCGGAGTAAATTAGTTTTGCAGATATCCTGTAATAACACATTGTTGTCTTGTTCAATGAAATTCAGAGATAAATTGTTCACTTTACTCTTCTTAATATATTTATCTGAGCGCGAATTCAACTTAGTCATTGGCTCTCTCCTTAGACCAATCATTAAAGGGAGAAGGAAGTTACAAGGAAGCAGTCCACAAGAATAGTGGACACGCTAAGAACCTACTGTAGTTCCGGAACAGAAGACATTTAATGGTTTCCCCTCATTTTGATGATGAGGTTCTACAGTAGAGATGTTTAATAGTGAGTTTTGCCGACTGTGATGATTCCCACGAGAAATGATACGAGGAGCTGGTTTCAACTTACATCGAAAGGTGTCTTCTACTTCCGGTGTTTGATATGAATAAGTGGAATTGTATTATAAACTTTTATTTTTAGTGTAAGGAAGCTGATTAGTTGAGTCTTTTTAGGGTCTCTGTAATTAGTTCGTACTAGACCACAATTTGTTCATAAGTTTTTGGAGGTCTCCAGCATTAAGAATTCTGACGAATACCTGTTCTCAGAATCTTTTTTAGCTAAAGCTCACTCCCTTTCTTTCCTCATCCCACTTGCTGGACTCAAATTGAGATTGAATCAAACGAATTATATGATGGTGGGTTGGTTGTCGGCGGATTCCTCGGAGCCTGAAGTTTGTGGATGGTGGATGAAACTGAAAGGATGCTGACACCTCCAGATAATTGCTGGACAATACGATTTAAGGATTCTAGACATGTTTATGCCCTCTAAATATAATGACTGTCTAAGTTGCTCTCTCAGTAAAGCTTAGTTGGACCCAAATTCTATTCTCAGTAAAGTTTAGTTGGACCCAAATTCTATTTTCCTTGACTTGCCATATTTTTGGGCTCGGTCAGTGGCAGATATCTCAAGGCCTCTCCTTTCTTGAGCCAAGCCTAAAATCTAGGATAGTTTGTGTCTGAGTTACCTCATAGTGATATTGCACCATTCCTTTTCCTTTACAGGGTAAGATGGGAGAGGGACTTGCACACCTGGAACGTATAGCCACGTTGAAAGAGCCAGATGACCCAAAGAGCAAGGCTCATTATTATGACGGATTAGTACTACTGTCAAGGTAAATGTTTGTTTTCATTCTTGATACATTGTTTATATTCTCAAAGGAAGTTCTAGAAGACCTTGTTTATTCCAATTCTACAATTGATTAAAGTGGTACATGATTATTTTCCAGTGCATTGATCAATGTTGGCCGCAAGAAGGATGCGATTAATTATCTGCAAATGGCTACTGCTTATGATGAGTCTTACAGAGAATTTCTGCAACAATGTGAAAATGAAGAGGACGATATGACTAACAACCTTGTCGCTAGCAGGAGAGGAGATTACTGAGTTCAGTACAACTCTTTCCGTTTTCGGTTTTCTACTGTCATGTAGTTTGTTATTTAATTATATCAGAATGATCAAATAATCGCGTCTTTAGAATTTTATAGGCGTCATTGTTGCTGCTAAGATATTTTGATAGGTCAAATGATGTAATAGGGTTTTCGTAGAGGCCAGATCGTAAATTCGTGAAGGCAAAAACAGAAACTGTACAATATGATTTTGATAGAGATCAGTTCTTTTTCTTGAGATGTTACGGAGGATTTGTCTTTTAGGATCTAGTAAAAGGAAAATTTGTTATGTGTTCAATTGTTTGTTGAGAACATTTTTGAATTACCTTGTGTAAGTTTAAGATTATGAAGAATTCTTTTCTTTTTCTTTCTACTAGATGGGTAAGCACGGGCACAACATACCAAAATCGTATAGTGGGAAGAATACGTATCATGTGCTAAAATCTCCACAAACAGATGTGGAATAAATGGTCGTTGATAGATTTTGCAATTATCGTACAAAAAAATTGGTAAGAGTTATTTATTAACTTGTTTATTAAAATAAAATTCAATGGTCGAGGGCCATAGGTAATATCGTTATTCGTTAGTAGTATCAACTGTTATTCGGGCGATATTCAGATCCATACAAGCTCATCCACGCTCCTGAACCTTCTGTCCCGTTGTTGGTGCGTCCCTAATTCGTCTTTCCGCGAGGATGATCTCTTCAAACAAATTTTGCCAATACCATATCTTTAATCTTAGTACAAAGGAATTTCTAATAAGCAATTGCCAAAGTTAAAGAGCTACTTGCCATGAGGATGACTTCCAAACAAAAATAGACATGTATATAACACCAACCTGGGAAAATGAAAAAGATGCTTTTATTTTGCTTGAAAATAGAAATAAATTTGAAGATTAAAGCTTCTTAGACTTACAATTTGAAATAATTTTTCAGAATTTCTAAGCACACCCCCCTGACATTAACCTTTTATTGAGTGAATGGGTAAACATGTTAAGTACCACTCAGAGTTCGACCTTCAATTTTTTCCTAGTGCAATCCTATCTAACGTAACATGAGAAAGTATCACTATCACTGGGTTACAATTGTAATCAACCTATCTTAGATCTTCCTTAACTTTTTTAAACATACCTAGCGTTATTCCGGAATTCATGATATGATTATATGCCTTCAGGGGAAATTAAGATTATATATTTGTCAAAAGGAGGCATCCAAACTGCAGTGGTTAAAATCTCACCACAAAGAGGAACTTTGACATTCCTTTCGGTCATCCTCCTTTTTGAAGGAACATAGACGAATCGTTGTCAAGAACCACAAAACATTTAGCTGAATGATGATACTTTAAAAACAATAAATTCTTTAATCATTATTTAAAAGTACAATATATTTTGGAAGATGTAATATCGAGACCACAGTAAATAATTTAAAAGTGCAAGCTAAATCAGTTCAAAAATTTCACACGTATAAAGTAGGAAAGGGTTTTACCACAAGAATATCAGAAAACTAACAGATACTTTTACCTCAGCAAACGTGTTTGTTTGGCAGTTTTCTGGCATTCAAAAGGTTTTGACAGTAATTAACCGGCTTAAAGAGTGAAAAGTGTCGCCTACCTGAAAGTGGGAAAAGAATATTACATAAACCTTTGATTTATTAACCAATTCCTGCTTTCAAATAATGAATTGGCCCCTAGAAATGGGTAAACAATCTAAAACAAATTAGTCAACTTAAGTGGTAGCCAAGCATTCTCCATTTTAAATTGTCTAACTGGAAACAATAAGAGGTGCTGAGTATATTTATGCAATGCATTATTGCCTAAGCAATTCTAGTGACTAAGGTGAGGTGACATTATTTAATCCCCTCCAAAATTCATCGATACTGGAAGAAATCGAAAGAACATTATGAGCAAGCCATGTGCTTATAAATGACCTTTTTTCACCAATTCAGGGAGTGAAGAGCTGCTATTAGCCAAAAGGATCAAATTGTCTACACCATGATAAATTGACAGTATAAGCCTTGTTTACTTTAGAGAAGACACATAGGCAGATTCGGAGACTATCCCAAAAGCCTCTTACTTATTTCTAATATGTGGAAGAGATACATTTTACGGAGATATTCAAACCTCCATATGTTTGCTCACGCGTAAAGGGCTTGACTGTTGGTGCAATGAATAGAACCAAACAATTATTATCTATAAACAAATTAACTATAGATAACTTGGTGGAGATTTAATGGCTCTAAGTGCAAGGTGGATGTAGGCTTTAAGTACAAGGTGGATGTAGGCTTTAAGATATGGGTTTGACTGAACCAGTAATTTTGGCGTAAACACTAAATATATTCTAAGAAACCCATGTCCAAGAAAGAATCTCAGAACTACTTAGCACTTGAGTTCGTTGGCCAACAATCCAGTGTCCATAAAGTTCAAATCTTGAATTCTCCTCTAGCTAAGAGGTGCGGTTAAAGACACTAAATATGACTGGAGAAAGAAAGGCATATGTAGCACGTCAACTACTGAACTATTTCAAATTTATTTAACTACTTCTACAGACTATGGTTTCAGATACTACTGAAATGGTAGAAAGATAGAAAACATATTAACATTTCTATTAAATAATAATTTTTAATTATAAGTTCTGTTGATAGAACAATTGACTTGAGAATTCCTAATAAAGGACAAATATAAAATTTAATAAAAACAAAAAGGGAAAAATAATCTTATTGCAAAAATATAATAGTAGCAACGGTCCTTACTAATTTTGCGATACCATGGTTGCTCCTGTAAAATTTCCTCTTCTTTCATCTTTCTTTTAGTTAAGCTTGAATCAACAAAGCTCCACCTAATAATCCCTAACCATGTGTTCTCTCATCTATATATCTGCAGCATCACCAAATCACATATTTTACAGTAATTTTCACTATCCATAAAAAGATATGTAATTGAGACACCATATATAAAATAAGATAATATAAAGTGGGAAGTTATATGTAATGTGGGAATTGATATATTATACTCACTTGGACATGAACAAAGAGCCGAAAGTTATATAGGAAAATAAACCCTAAAACTTCTATATATCCACAATCACATGAATTTTAGATTCTTGAGAAGATCCATTATATATCTGCTTCACATATTTCGTGCGGAACATCTTCAATAGGTAAACCTAGAGACGAAAAAATATATGTCTCAATCATTAAAAAATATCAAAAAATACCAAATGTTAGACTGTATTATTAAAAAAAAAAAAAAGAAGAAAGACTCAAATCCGTACATATTCAGATGTCTAAACCAATGACCTCTAAGAAAAATATAATCGAAGGTACTACTTTCATAGAAATTCAAAATTTAACCACCAGCAGCAAATGCAATCAGCCTTTTTACATTACCAAAAATAGATGATTTAGGATGTTGAATCGAAGACCCTTCCAGTCCTTTGTAGTTTTCCTTACAATGTCTTTACTGATTTTGAAACAAGAGAACTTGCCGCTTTGACTTGTGCACGTGTATCACTACTATATGCTTTTCAAAATTTTCATTTCATTTTTCAGGTTATCACTTCCGAAGTCTTTTATTTAGCCTAAGGTATCAGTGGTAGTGCCCCTCTTACAATCTGTCTAAGCAGCAATAATGTCTAAGCAACAATAACATAATGCCAGTCATTTTGTTTAAAGTTTGGAGATTTCTGTTTAATATATTTGTATGATTCAAGAACATACTTCTTTCCTAAGACCTTCCTCCACTTCTCCATGAAAGAACTTCTTAATGCATTCGAATCTATGATACTCCCTTTCAGTCCAAAAAGGGTGGACCACTGATGAAAAACTTAATGAAATAAGGAATGAGGAACATAGTTGTGAATGCTAGATGAAGAGTTAATAACAGATAGTATTAAATAAATAGTATTAAATAATATTAGTATTTACTGTGTACTAATCCTAGTCCTATTAGAATTAGTACTCCTTAATCCTAGTCCTATTAGAATTAGTACTCCTTCCTATATCTCCTATATATATCTCCCATGTATTCCCTTGTTAGGTTAACACTTCAATACAATCAATATTTCTTCATGGTATCAAGAGCCAGAAAACCTAGATCTTCTTTTCTCTAGGTTTTTTTTTTCTCTCTTTAGGGCACCGATCGTTCCCTCTCTTCTCTTGGGCAGCGGCAGCCATGACAACCGAGGTGGATCCTCTCGATTCACTTCCTTCTGGCGTTAAACTCCTTCTCAGGCATCTTCATGCCCTGATTCCCGAAAAATTATCAGACATAAATTACCCTACATGGAAAATCACCGTTCTTACAGCCCTTGAGGCCAATTACCTTCTCAAATACGTCGATGGAAGCACAGAACCGTCGCCGGCAGTCATCACCGCCACGGACAAATCAGAAAAAACCAATCCGGCCCATGCCGCCTGGAAAGCCGTGGATGGCCAGATCCGATCATGTTTGATTGCGGTCATCTCTCCCACGGTTCAGAAACACGTCCGATCCTACACAACTGCTTCAGCCCTGTGGACGGCCCTCGCAACACGCTATGCATCAATTTCCCACTCTCATATTTTTCAATTGCGTGATCGTCTCCACACAATTACCAAAGGCACGAAAACTATGGCGGAGTATTTAGACGAGGTCTCCACCATCATCACAGCCCTCGACACCGTGAACGAAATCATTCCCGAAAAAGATCTCGTCATGTGCGTCGTTCGGGGGCTCCCATCAGCTTACTCCTCCATTAAACAGGCGGTTCGCATCAGTCCAACGCCCGTTGACCTGGCTACTCTCTCCTCGTGGCTAAAAAGTGAAGAAATCAACGTGGATCTGGAGAGCAAACTTCTTCTCCGAGAAGCCGCTGTTATGGAGCCGGCCACCGCCCTCACCGCAAGCCAGAACTATCGCGGGGGGCGTGGTGGCGGCCGGCAGGGGAGCCGCGGCGGCTACGGCAGAAACAGCGGAGGCCGCGGGCGCGGCGGTCGGCAGGGCAGTCGTCCGCCGTACGACGGTCAGCAGCACGGCAGCAACAACAGCCTGCACTCCTTCGGCAGCGGCGGGCAGTCATCTTCCAGCGGCGGGCAGGGCACTTACGAGCGGGATCGTCCAACTTGTCAAATCTGTCAGAAAACAGGACACACCGCTGTTCGTTGCTGGTTTCGGTATGAGGAGAGCCGAAATAGTGATAACCGTGCCAATTATGCATCTCAAGCCGGCCCTTCCTCTGAATGGCTGTTGGATACTGGGGCCAACATGCACGTTACTTCTGATCTATCCAAGCTTAACGCTCCAAATCCATATCATGGCTCCAATGGTATTACTGTTGCCAACGGTGAGTCCCTTAATATTTCTCACACTGGCACGGGTACCATTAAAACCCCCACCGCTATCTTTCACCTAGGTAACCTTACCCACGTCCCTTCTATTAAAACCAATCTCCTTTCAGTTCACCAATTCACAAAAGACAATAATTGCTCACTCTTGTTCACCTCTAATGATTTTCAGATCCTAGACAATACTACCAAGAGGGTGATTTTTCAGGGCCCCTGTGAGCATGGTCTGTACGTTCTTCCTGGCACAAGTTCGTCTGCCCACCCAGTTTCAGAAAGCGTTCCTGTGGCTCCGGTGGCTCTTTCGGCTGATGGCCACAGTCTGTTGTGGCACAGTCGTCTGGGTCACCCGTCTACTCAAATAATAAATTCTTTAATGTCTCAATTAGGTTTTTCTTCCATTCATGTAAACAATTGTGACTCCTGTTCAATTGCTAAATCTCATAAATTACCTTTTACTTTATCTGAGAAGCGTACAACTGCACCTTTTCAACTTATTCATTCTGACCTATGGGGTCCTACTGCTGTTCCTTCATTTGCTGGTTTTCGCTATTATATTTGTTTTGTGGATGATTTTACAAAATACACTTGGTTGTACCCACTAAAACACAAATCACAGGCATACACCACCTTTGTCACTTTTGAAAAAATGGTCAAAACACAATTCAATTCTCATGTTAAACTTTTTCGAAGTGACAATGGAAAGGAATATGTCAATAACATCTTTGGCCAGTTTCTGCAATCCCTGGGAATTATACATCAAACCTCCTGTCCATACACTCCCGAACAGAATGGGGTGGCTGAGCGTAAGCATCGCCATCTCATTGAAACGGTGGTTACTCTTCTACATCAATCTCATCTCCCTGTCTCCTTTTGGGTAGAAGCTCTAGCCACCGCAAACTACCTCATTAACAGAATGCCCAGTCACACTCTCTCCAACAAATCACCCTATCAACTCCTTTACCAAGAACTTCCCAATTATACCAACCTCCGCGTCTTTGGGTGTCTTGCCTACCCTTGGCTACGCCCTCATATTACTCACAAATTACAACCCCGATCCCGTCCTTGTATTTTTTTGGGCTATCATCCTACCTCCAAGGGTTATCGCTGTCTTGACCCACAAACTCATAAAGTCTACATATCTCGTCATGTCAAATTTGTCGAAAATGAGTTTCCCTACGAGTCTATTTCCTCCTCCACAAATACATCATTCATTGGCGTCCTTCCCCTTTTTCCAACATACTCACAGGGTCCCTCACCACCTTCCCCCACACCTCCACCCACTACCCAACCACCCCTCATCACCCCTTCGACCGTCACCCACAATACACCCGCAACCACCACCCACACTCACAACCAACCCGAACCACCCCATACCCACAACATCTCCAGCCCGATCCGTTTTGGGTCCTTCCCGGCCACCCCCGAATCACCACCGCCCGTGCCACCCCCCAATACTCATCCCATGTTAACCCGTGGCAAAGCCGGTATCTTTAAACCCAAAACCTTTCAGGCTACCATACTACCAAATACACCCCTTCCCGATAGTGAACCAACAACCTACTCTGTTGCCTCAAAAAATGCTTATTGGCGTCATGCTATGGATGACGAGTTTAAGGCTTTGACTGATCAGAAAACTTGGGTTCTTGTACCTAAGCCCCATGGGCGGCACCCAGTGGGCTGTAAATGGGTGTACAAAATTAAACACAATGCGGATGGCAGTATTTCCAGGTACAAGGCTCGTTTGGTTGCTAAAGGCTACAATCAGGAGTATGGGCTTGATTACTCCGAGACATTCAGTCCTGTTATTCGGCAGGAAACCATTCGCCTGGTACTGTCACTCGCCGTGCGCAACAATTGGCTCATCAATCAGTTGGATGTTTCCAATGCTTTTCTTCATGGCATGCTTGATGAAACTATCTACATGACGCAACCACCGGGCTATGTTGATCCCCGCTTCCCTCAACATGTTTGCAAACTCCAGAAGTCTCTGTATGGGCTCAAGCAAGCCCCCCGTGCTTGGTACACACGTCTGAAAACGTTCCTCCAGGGACTCGGCTTCACGTGTTGCGTACACGACACGAGTCTGTTTACTCGACATTCAGCACACGGTACAGTCATTCTTCTTGTCTATGTAGATGATATCATTATTACAGGCTCTACTGCAGCTCTCATTCAGGATGTCACTCGAGCTATGCATACTACCTTCAAAATGAAGGACCTTGGCCCGTTACATTATTTTCTGGGAATGGAGGTTTCTCGGACAGGCAGCGGCTTGTTTCTTCATCAGTCAAAATATGCTCGAGATCTGTTGCAGAAAGCTGGACTGGAAAAATGCACCAGTCAACCAACACCGATGGCAGTCTCTTCGTCTACGAATGGAGCCGACACCCCCTTTGCCGATATCACCCACTTCCGCAGCCTCATTGGGGCTCTACAGTATCTGGCCATTACCCGTCCTGACATCCAGTTTGCTGTCAACCGAGTTGCTCAGCGCATGCATCAACCAAGTGAACATGATTACCATTGTCTAAAACGCATTCTCAGGTACATTTTTGGCACTCTTGGTCGTGGTTTACTCATTCGACCCGGGGACTTGGAGCTTCGGGGTTTCTCAGATTCAGATTGGGCGAATGATAAAAATGACAGAAAATCTACATCGGGGTTTCTCGTTTTTTTGGGACCGAACCTGATCTCCTGGTGTACAAAAAAACAACCCAAGGTCTCTCGGTCCTCGACTGAAGCTGAATACCGCGCCCTTGCTCTTCTTGCTGCTGAGACCATGTGGGTCACATATATTCTTCGCGAACTCCGCGCCACTCACACTGTTCCTGCTCTCTATTGTGACAACAAATCAACCATCTGTGTGGCCAAGAATTCCGTCCTACACACCAGAATGAAGCATGTTGATACCGATTGTCTCTTTGTTCGCGATGAAGTTCAGGCCGGCACCATGACTGTGCAGTATGTACCCACTGAAGAACAACCGGCTGATATTCTCACCAAGCCTCTCCCGAGCCGACAGCACGATTACCTCAGTTCCAAGCTTCCGTTCGCTTCCGCTCAGCTCAGCTTGAGGGGGGATAATAACAGATAGTATTAAATAAATAGTATTAAATAATATTAGTATTTACTGTGTACTAATCCTAGTCCTATTAGGATTAGTACTCCTTAATCCTAGTCCTATTAGGATTAGTACTCCTTCCTATATCTCCTATATATATCTCCCATGTATTCCCTTGTTAGGTTAACACTTCAATACAATCAATATTCCTTCAAGAGTCGCCAAATAACTACATGCTCCACAATTTATTAAATTGAGATGAGTGTAGACATAAATATATACATGTAATGAAGGATTTTCTCATCCAAGGTCAACCAAATGTGTAGTGTTTTGACAAATAACCTTTTCAACTAAGTCATTCAATCTATCACTGGATTATCCGAGGTATATTTAGAATGACATCCTTATAAAATTACAATAAGAAAATTATATTGGGATATAATATAAATGATTTATTAAACCACATTTTCTCCTTTAATATTTTCATAGAATGATATTTGGTCTTAAAAAACTAAGGGAACTAAAAAAAAGAAGTAACAATGCATGAACTAAAGTCACAAAAATCACTATTGTTACCTCTTCTATCTGGATTGATCATAAGTCAGGGGAAAAAATATGTAAACCCGCCGTCAATGAATATATTTTCTTAATTTTTGTCAAGTAATTATCATCCAAATATGATACACCAAATGTTTAACATGGAAGAATGTTTCCTCATCAGATATGGTCAACTATAAGTCTATAACATATAAATAACTCCACTTATGTTCACGATAATAGCCACTTATATGTCTAAATGTAATAATTGTCGTTGGATTGATTGCAAGCGTAAAAATAGTAACATTACACTGAATCTTTTAGTGAGGATTTCATTTATGCTCTCTTAGGTATGTGCTACATTTGAAACTCGTTGTACATTCAATAGGTAACAGCTTATATCACAAACACATTCGGTCATAGGTACCTTAACAAAGAGAATGGTACAGGAGATTCATCATATAGACTACTTCCACAATATACAAAAGATTAGATTATACTACATAAAATTCCAATTTCATAGGAAAGAATGGAAAGAAAGATAAATGCATATCATGAAAGAGTAACAAAACAAAAAGGGTGAGAAATATTGTCTGTATAATTCATAACTTCAGTAATATTTTCAATATCAATGTACTCATCGCTCTTCCCAGTGTTATTTTCTTTTAAGTCTAAATGAATTAAGAAAAACGATTAATAATTCTAGTGGACAAAGTGAGTGAGTTTGTATTTTTTGAAAAAACTTTGATCACCCTAGAGTGATTTTTCTTGTACTCTTATTACTTCTCAATTTGAAGAAAAAGTAAAATAATAACATACCAAACATCAAAATAATAAAAAAAAAAATGACAGCAGAAATAAACAATACTCAAGAATCTCATACCTTGCATCTTTGATGTGTGGAAGATGATAATAGCTAATATGGTCATTGGTCAACCAAATGAAGAAGAGTCTTTATTCATTTGTTTCCAAAAATTTCGTTGCTACAACACAAAAAGGAGGAAATAGTCAAATCATGATGGCTCATGCATAACATCAAACACCTTGGGTGCACAATAAATTGATCTTTGACAGGTCCGAATTTCCGTTAGTTTTTCACTAATTTGTTGAAAACAATTTATCAAAGAAACATGACACATGAGCAAATCAGTACAACTACTTGTATGTAAAAATATTCAAAATGAGTGGAAAAAATAATACATTAGATGATTATGAATAGTAATAAAGAAAAATTAGCAAATATTAACCGCAGTGAGCCAGAATATTGGTGGCGAGATCCACAAAATATTCAAAATGAGTGGAAACTAACGATACACTAGATGATTATAAATAACAATAAAGCAAAATGAAGAAAATTCCAGCAAATATTCACCATAGTGAGCCTGAATCTTGGTGGTGCAATCCACAAACGCAGATCAATTTGGAGCAAACAAAACTTTATGTAGAGAGATGATTAAGAGAGAGGGAGAATCGGAAGTTGAAGTGAAGCCAGATCCCAAGAAATATAAAGACAGGCGTCGCTGGAATGGAAAAGAAAACTCATAAAAAGTGCAGTGTTATACAAAAGAGGCTAAACAAAAATCAGCAATAGTGTACAACCGCCTATTGTTGTGTTCGTCCCAATTTATTGGCTTATATAATATGGTAAAGTGGGTCCCACATAGTACAACTTAAATTACTTTGGAAATAATTTTTTGAAGCAGTGTTAGTTCTTCACAACTCCCTCTTCTAAATAAGGGGAGATGAAAAAGGGACAATAATGTCGTCGAATTATTTGAAGTTGCTCACATTTACCTTCTATTTTTGGTATAAAAATTTTTCCTCCCGTCTATATTTTGGACAACAAATGCCCCCAATTTGATGAATGTCTACACAAGTCATTTTTCATTGACGTGACAATTCATTGTGGCATAAAAGGAGTAAGATTACCCCTGAACTAACTAATTTTACCCTTTGTTTGCTTTTGGTGTCTAGAATATCCTTTCATTCTAGTTTTTGGTGTATTTAATGGACTCATTTTTCTTGGATGGGTTTAATAGAAATATTTTTTTAAAAAAAAAAGTTTAAAGTGAAAAAAAGAAACAAAAAAAAATATTTTACAAAGAAAGAAGTGAAAATAATTATTAGTATTAGAACTTATATAAGTTCTAATAATAATAATAATAATGTGTACTAACTAGGGGTGGGCATGGTAGGACAATGGTAATAATGTTTTAAAAATTGAATACCGAAACAATGGTGTCAAAATCTTCCAATACCATATCATAACATACCATGTCCACCCCTAATACTAACTCATCACTTACCTTCAAAAAAGTGCGCACCTCTCTATGCCACATCGGCATTTCTGGTGTATTTATTTCATTTTAATAGTTTAAGTGGGAAATATGATCCTAGTTAAGTTCAAATGTGTCTTTGAATTTCGGTCATACTCTAAGGGGTATTTGTGTTTTACCCCTTTAAATTATTTGGAAAAGAAGATAAAATATGCAATATCTAGTTGAATCATTGTTCAGTCGTTGACCTATTCCTAAATCTTGCATATTAATTATAATTTGCCTTTGAAAATATTTGGAAAAGAAGGTGAATATATGTGAAATCTAGGTGAATCATTGCCGAGTCATTGACATTGTCAAATCTTGTACATTAATTACAATTTATTTTTTAATCATTATGGAAAGAGGTGAAAGTATGTAATATGTAGTGGAATCATTGCCGAGTCATTGACCTATATTTAAATCTTGCATATGCATTGCAATTTTCTTTATATTATTTGGAAAAGAAGGTAAAATATGTGATATCTAGCTGAATCGTTGTCGAGTTATTGACCTTTTCCTAAATCTTACATATTAATTATAATTTACTTTTAAATTATTCGGAAAGAAGGTGAAAATATGCAATATCTAGCTGGATCAATGTTGAGTCATTGAACTATTGCTAAATCTTACACATTAATTATAATTTTCCTTTTGAATTATTGGAAAAGGAAGGTGAAAATATGTTATTTCTAGGTGAATCATCGTCGAGTCATTGACCTATTGCTAAATCTTGTATATTAATTACAATTTGCTTTTAAATTATTTGAAAAAAGGTGAAAATATGCGATCTTTAGTTGAATCATTGTCGGGTCATTGACCTATTGCTAAATCTTTGCATATTAATTGCAATTTGCTTTTAATTTTTTTGGAAAAAAAGGTAAAATGTGTGATTACTAGCTGAATCATTATCGAGTCACTGACCTTTTGCTAAATCTTGCATATTAATTATAATTTGTTTTTAAATTATTTGAAAAAGAAGGCGAAAATATGTAATAGTCATTGTTGAGTCATTGGACTATTGTTAAATCTTGCATATTAATTACAATTTGCATTTAAATTATTTGGAAAATAAGGTGAAAATATGTGATATCTAGTTGAATCATTGCCGAGTTATTAATGAACTATTGCTAAGCTTGCATATTAATTGTTGTTTGCTTTTAAATTATTTGGAAAAGAAAGTGAAAATTGGCAATATCTAGCTAGAAAAATTCAAAGTGTAAAAGACTTTTATTTTGTAAATACTTTACCTTATTAATATATAGTGGACCAATATTTAAATGTATTTACCATCCTACTAATATAATTTGAAAGAGATATACATAATATAGATATACAAGTTAGCTATAAATAAGCAATACAAACTCATTATTTATACGTGTCTCCACTAAACTCTCATACAGAATTTCATTTGTACTTACAATCATGTTTCATCTACCATCACGCTCATCACGTCGTCATCGATACTCCACCACCAATGTCTCAATTGTTAATATCCAACAATACCATTCCCGATTCCATAACCCCTACAATACACCACCACCAATGCCTCAACCACTAATACTAAATAGTACCTACCGTTCATGATTCCACCACCACTTCCACAAATGCCCCTATCATTAATATTCAATGGTACCGACACCACCACTACCACCATATATGACTTAACCTCTAATATTAAATGGTACTATTTATGATTGCACCACCCAAACGCCATCACTACCACCACCAATGCCTCCCCCGCTAATATTCAATGGAACAATTCCCAATTTCACCACATCAACATCATCAACACCACCACAAATGCCTCAACCACTAATATTCAACAATTCCTTTCAAGACTCAACCAACACCACAACCACCGACGCCTCAAACCCTTATATTCAATTACACTTTTTCCAATTCCACCACTTCAGCACCACAAATGACTTAATCAATAAGATTCAATAGAACCATTCACGATTTCACAACCATCACCACCACCACCATCAATGACTCAATCATTTATATCAACAACACCGTTTATGATTGCACCAAACATGCACCACCATCAATGCCTCAATCGCTAATATTGAGTGGTACTATCTCAGATTATGTTGACCAACCATGGCCCCCTCAAAATGTTGCATTCCCTTCAATACCAACAATCCATAGAATATATAATGGTGGTGACAATGAAGAACCCCCAAAATGAGTCTTATGGTATGGAATTGTTGTGGCTCTGAGCAATCCGACTTTTAGGAAGTATTTTTCTCTATTCTTCACTATCATCTTCCAATCATTGTTTTGCTCCTGGACACTCACAAGACGCACCACCAAAACCTAGCAGATTAATTTTCTCCATTGATATAGTTAATGTTCCGGCTATTGGAGTTGTGGAGGAATGACTTTAGTTTGGAAAGAAGACTTCTTTGTTGTCGATGGAGATGCAACTAACAACGAGGAGATACATTGCACCATTCAGGTACAATTACATTATTTTATTCCATTTATGTTAGTGCAATTTTAATATTAGAAGGTTACTTTATGCAATTTTAATATTAGAAGGTTACTTTATTCTATTTATGCTAGTGCATTTATAAATTATAAGGTTATATTATGCTAGTGCAATTATAATATTAGATGCAAGTTTTGTGATAGTTTAAAGAATATCGTTATTTTCTGCTATTTATGCTAGATTTTCATGAATTTTAATGATTGAGGAAATGAGTACTAAATAATTACTTAGACCAATTCATGTGTTCATTGCACTTGCGTTTTTCAACTAGTCGACCTAGGATTCAAAGGTCCGCGATATAGACACTTCTAACACAAATAGTCGCTTGACCTTTTAACCGTAAGTCGGCTAGTTGGAAATGGTTAGTGTAATTAACATATGTGTTAGTCAAAATACTTATTATTTAGTGGCTTACCTTTCCAAACATTAACATTTCTGAAACTTTAGCCTAAATTGCAGAAAATAACAATATTCATTAAATTATCATAAAATTGGTACCTTATACTATAGTTGCAAATAGCATAAAATAACTTTATAATATTGTAATTGCCCCAACATAAATGAAATAAAATAGCTTACTTGCAATAACATAAAATAACATCATTGTACCTTAATGGTGCAATATATCTCCTCACTATTGATTGCAAGTCCATCAACAATAATAAAGTCATTTTTTTTCAAAATAAAGTAATTCCTCAACATACTCCAATTGCAGGAACATTAGTGTTGGGATTCGTGAAGTTTTGATGATTGACAAAAAGATAAAACACACCATTTAACATGGTCCAAAGGTACACTTTTACGACCACTTGAATTTGGAAAATCTTTTAAGTTGCATAAACACAAGAATATATAAATAAAGGAACGAATAATGTTAATTACGTGAGAAAGTCCAAGGAAGTAAGCATTTGATGAATTGAAGACAATGATCAATGAGTTTGATTTGAAGAAGGAGTCTAAAGAGGCAAGGAGTTTTAATTGAAGAAGGAGTCTCACTTAAAGTAGAACTCTTCAAGTTACTATTGAATTGAAGTGTTAAAGTTCGACTACAATAAAAAAGAATCAATGAATATAATTTGAAAAAGAAGTCCAAAGAAGCTAAGAGTTTGAATTGTAGAAGGAGTCTTACTTGAAGTAGAACTCTAAGTCAAGAGAATTCAAGTCAATGAGGAATTTGAAGTGAACAATAACTCTATGAAGAATTGTGCTTAAGTAGAAGTGAAGTCGTCTTGCATACTTGTGCACTTACAAAAAGAAAAAAAGAGCAATTGAGAAATTGACTTCGCAAGTGCTACCAGCGAACTGAAGGAACATATAGGCATCATTTGTTTGCACTTAATGAAGGTCTAAATGTTAATCATTCAGATTCAGCCTATTAAGCACGTTTGTTTTTTAGGTCTGAATCTAAATCATTCAGATTTAGCCCATTAAGTTCATTTGTTTTATTTTTAAAAAACTTGTTAATGGGTCTGAAGAGCTCTAAATGAATCAGATCTGTAGAAGACTCTTAATAGCATGAAGACTCATTTAATAAGTTATCAAATAATAAACCATCGCTTCTCTACTTTAAGCGTGCCTTTTTATCTCATAACTAAAAACTTTCTTTCTCTCTTTTCTAAATCAAACACCATTTTTTTCATCTTGAACTGGTAAGTTTTCATAAATCCTTTCAAGTTTTTTTTTATATTAATAATTTTCTTGTATTGAAACATTGTTGGTGTATTGGTGTTCATCGAGGTTTTTCAATGAAAAAAATTGTACTTCAAATCATGATTATTAAAACTTTTAAAACTTTTTTTTTTATCAAAAGTGGTAAATTTTGTTAAAATGAAATTTTTATGATATTTTATTAATTTAATGTTAATTTCACATGCATATTCAGATATTGAAAATAAACAATATTAATTATTTAGTGTTCAGATTTAGAGACCACATCTTAATATTAAGATGTATACACCTAAATCTTAATGTGAATCTTAATATTCATATGTGTATTCAGATTCAGTACTCTTAATCTTAATGAAAACAAATGATGTCTTAACAACATTAAGACTCATTTAATAAGTTATCAAATAATAACCATCCTTTCTCTACTTTACGCGTGCCTTTTTTATCTCATAACTAAAAATTTTCTTTTTCTCTTTTATCAATCAAACACCATTTTTTCCCTTTTGAACTAGTAAGTTTCATAAATCCTTTCAAGTTTTTTTTAGATTAATAATTTTCTTTTATTTACTGTGTCAAAAAATACTGTTGGTGTACTGGTGTTTATCAAAGTTTTTGAATGAAAAAAATTATACTCCAAATCATGATTATTAAAAAAAAAATTAATCAAAAGTGATAAATTTTGTTGAAATGAAATTTTATGATATTTTATTAATTTAATGTTAATTTCACATGCACATTCAGATATTGAAAACAAACAACATTAATTATTTAGTGTTCAGGTTTAGAAACCACATCTTTATATCCAGATGTGTATTTAGATCTAAACACCTAAATCCTAATGCAAATCTTAATATTCAGATGTGTATTCAGATTCAGACCTCTTAATCTTAATGGAAACAAATGAGGCCATAGAAGGAACACATCGAAGAACCTGATACTTTTATAAAGTTTATGTGTTAGGAATTATTCTTTGTGAATGAGTCTTGATGTAATCTTAATTCAATAAGTTATAAACTGAATTAGGAGTGTTGTCTTCAAGTTGTGATAACTAGAAGAGTTGGGAACACATACCTTGGCAGGTTTGTGTTGAAGCTAGGGAATTAGAGTTAGTTCCGTAGGTTGCAAAGTTTATAATCTATTTACCGTGGAGCCTTAGTGATTTAGTGAAGCTGAAGTTAAATCCTATAGGGGTAAAAGTCGTGGTTTTTACACCTTTTTGAGCCCGGCGTTTTCTACGTAAAAATAATGTGTTTTTACTTACTGTCCTTACTACTTTGCTGAAATACGTTAGGTAACTTGTTTCACACTTAGGAGAAAACTTAAAATCTCTAAATTATTAGGTCGTGCAAACTAACAATTAGTTATATTAATATATCTAATTAATTCATGATCATCTAGGTGTAGGTGGTGTGTCATGTGAGTCTCCAGGAGAAAATAATGATTGGGCAATGATAGTTAAGCATAGAGTGATTTTTTTTACAGAAGTCGGATTTATGAGGACTACTTTGGGTTAAGCTTTTTATTCGTAAAAGAAAAGTTATGTATGTGAATTTTGATATGAAATTCAAGCTAATGGGAATGCTTTGTTGCAAAGTTGGAGTTGTTCTCTCCATCTACAATCCATTCATGCCTTAACGGAAAGCAACATAGATGCCCTGAAGTGTGTATGAATGAATACATTTAGGGATATCAACTTCAAATCATAATTTTAGATCCCGAATTCTCCAAAATATAGGATTTGAAATACCAATATTTTTTTTCAACAAATCATGTGATAGTAAGTTTTTTTTTCTTTTTTGTAGTTGTTGACATTAATTTTCTTTTCTTTTCTTTATTTTAGTTAAAATTATTTTTATTATATGTATTTTGTTATTAAATTAATCACATCCATCAACTTTTACCTAGACATATGGCAAGCGGGAACAAGAGGGATCAACTTAGCGCATGAGACATGCATTTCAAAGCATTCATTATGCAGTGTAAAGTAAACATATGTAAATAATAAATAAATAAATATAAGTTTAGAGATATTCCTTCATGATTGATTCTATTTCACTCACTTTCCTTGTGAATATAGATATTACATTTAACTTCCTTATTTTGCTTTTTCTATAACAATTCTTTTAATTTAGTTATTTTTAGTTTGAAAAATTATGATTAGACTACTTTGGCCCTTTTAAAGATGCTACTGATTTCTTTTCTAAATACATATATGATGTAATTTTGACTTTTGGGGAAAGTTCTAAAATATCCACTATAATAAATTTAATCATGCTCTATAGCTATAGTTTTCATATTTATGGATTGTAGCTATAGTTTAAGCTACCTCGTTTGTATAACTCATAGATTTGTATAATTGCGGGTTGCATAATTTAGT
This sequence comes from Solanum pennellii, assembly GCF_001406875.1. Classification (NCBI taxonomy): domain Eukaryota; kingdom Viridiplantae; phylum Streptophyta; class Magnoliopsida; order Solanales; family Solanaceae; genus Solanum; species Solanum pennellii. The sequence continues at coordinate 10,143,168 of NC_028647.1, forward strand.
TGTGTTTTTTGTATAAAGTCGAAATAACAAATATATACAATTAGAAACATTAGACTGTAACACTTATGCAAATTATATTATACAAATTTCAAATTATACAAAAGTTATTCAAATTGTATTATAGAAATTCTGGATTATACAAACGTGCGAATTATACAAAACTAAAAATTTGAGCTGCATAATTATAGCTAAAAGTAGGTCGCGAATTATAATTAAGGCAAACTATAACTACATTAACTATTTAACTAGTATATATTTGCTTATACGTGAATTTTCCCTTGTTAAGAGTGGTATGCAAATCGAAGAATATATTAGTAATATTATGATTAGAGCCATCAATATATGGGCTATGCATGTTGGGTCGGTCTGCCTAACCCGTGATTTGATAGGGTTACTAAGATTTTTGGAGATCATATAAGAAGGGAGGGTTCAGCCGGTAATTTGTGGGGCTTGAGATATATGGGTAAGGTCGTCCCATGAGCCAAATAAAAATTAAACTAAAATATGGTATTAAAAATATCAAGAGTCCAAACTCAAAATCTTTTTAAGGTTTTAAATATTAAAATTTTAATATAAATTATGTTTATAGAATATATAGTACATAAAATAAAAATTTCTACAGTTTTAAGGGCATCACTACGTAGGTCGTAGCAAATGGAAGATTGTCATATTTTTTTGTGTTTTATTATGATCATTAGAAAACAATTAGCTTAATATTTCTATTTAGCTATTTATACTTTTACCTGAAATCAAACTTTATAAATATTATAAAGAGAATTTTATTTGTGAATTTAATTAACAACAGTAACACTAACACCATGTAATATTTTCTAATAGATATTTATAATAATATTTTTAAATTATAATTTGTTTTAAAAAATTATGAAAAAATATTTTTCAAAAAGTAGGTGTAACATCTCATATTCTAGAATGAACTAAGGTTAAGCCAAGAAAAACAAGAAGAATCAAATTTGGAAATAAGTAAGAAAATCTGGAATATTTCCAGATTTCAAAAGTGAGTTTGGCCATTTTAAAACGGCCATAACTTCCAGCTCAGGAAAAGTTTGGGTGAGTTCTTTATGTGGACGGAAATCTTGTCGAAATATCTCTCGAACGACGTCAAGTTTGTGAAATTCTGAGGTCTTACGAGGGAGATATGACTTCCGAAAGTTTCGCTGTTGAGCAAAGGAAATTCCAAATCCGGATTTGTTAAGGGTGTTTTGGTCTTTTCCTAAATTAATAATTATTTCGTTTTAAGGATAATAAGTTGGGGTCTAAGCTGATCCCAATCAGTTTTCACATTTAGAAAATAATCTAGGGCTTTGAGAGAAAGAAGAAATGAGGAGAAGGGAAAAGAAGACGCAACAACGCTAATAATTCGTTTTGGGATTTTGTCAGGGTGATCCATAACAAGGTATGTGAGATCATTCGGTGCTGGATTCTTTCACCCACACCCAAATTGTTTCAGTTCAGTAAAGTTTGAATTAGTGAATGAAGAACATGGAATTCTAGATGAAACATTGTTAAATCTTGTTTGGTTGATTTGTAGTTGATCTCTAGTAGTTTGGGTTCTTGTTTCCGAACTATTTTCGGATCTAAACTATTGGGTAATGATCTAATTAGGTATTCTAAATGTTTGGGGGTGGAATCCATGGGAGTTTGGGAAGGTTTAGAGATTAAAAATAAAGAAGAGAGTCGGAAAAACTCGTCATGACAAGCAATGGGGCACCGCGCCTCCAAAGCCCCTCAAGACAGAGTCCGTCCTTCAAGTTCTGGCGCTCCGCCCTCCAGAGTGCCCCGACAGCCTAGAGACTCCGCTCTTTCCCTATCTTTTCGTACTAGTTCCTAAGTGATGTACCCTTCATTCCTAGTTGATTCCAACACTCTAGTGTACATCTAGACACCATGAAACCATCCATAAACATAAGATCATGATCCCTGAATCAATACTTCAATTCAATGGAAGTTAAGATCAAAGTCAAGGAATTAAAGAGTCAAGCCTAAAAGTTAAGAAGAAAGTCAAAGTAAAGTTATAAAGTTTTCTAAAGTCTTTCACAAACGTTTTCACTTTGTTTTAAAAGACTTGAAGTTTTCAAGTCAAGAAAGAGTAAAGAGTTGAGTTCATTTCTCAAAAGCTATAAGAGAACTCAGTATTCCCTAAGAGTTAAGTTTGAAGTAAGCAAAGAGTATCAAGTTGAGTTCACTTCTCAAGAGTTATAAGGGAACTAAGTAGTCCCTAAGATTTTAAACAAAGTGTTTTCAAACTTTTGGAGGAAGGAAAGCTAGACTTCTACAGAGCCTATGACTAGTTTTAATAGAAGAAAGAGGAAACTATGATTTCCAAGAGAGCTTTTAAAAAGTTAATTTTTGAGCACTGATCTCAAATCACATAAAAAGTTAATTTTTGAGCACTGATCTCAAATCACAGAATCAGTATGTTTTAATAACATATATATATATATATGTATATATGTATATATACACACACATTTGGGAGTAGTTTTGAGCACCGATGTGGGGATGCGAGTTCAGATAACTCAATTCTCCATGTAAACCATGTAGCTATTATGGGTAGAAAAAGATCATACTTTTTAGATGAACTATCTTCATAGTTTACTAGTGGATCCATTAGGTAGTTCAGGTCCTGTACTCTGACAAGGTTAGGATGGTGGGGTAGCATGGGCCGAGTAATGATGCATCATCACTATAACTCTTAAGTAATGTTTATCTGTTAGAGAATCTCCCACAGAGTAATGTATTGTCATATACATCAGTGATTGCGTTTTCATACATAAAGTAATGTATTTTCATATACATTAGTCATTGTATTTTCATACACAACAATATTGTATTCTCATATACCTCAGTATTGTATTTTATATACATCTCAGACATTATTAAATACTTATATATATATATATATATATATATGCTCAGAGATTTAAGCATGTTTTCAGTCAACATTTCTTTATATTGCATCTATTTTAACTATGTATATTGAATAAGAGTTAGTAGATCATGAGTTGAGCAACACCAAAGTAATTATTCATTCTTACTTCATTTCAAGCCTAAGTTTTGTTAGTTCTCCAACTCGCATACTCGTACATCCAATGCATTGATGCCAGTTGGCCTGCATCATTTTATGATGCAGATGCAGGTAACCAGGATCAGCACGCGGTGTTTTGTTGATCCAGATTGAGCTCCTCAATTAGTGATGAGCCTCTTTGCTTTCCGAAGGACATCCAATTTCAATTACTTTTAGTAGTTTAGTTTTAGGATATTGTGGGGTCTGTCCCAACATCCCTCTTCAATCAGTTCCCTCTTCAGTCAGTTTAATGGCTTCATGGACAGTAGAAATTCTGTTTAGAGTTTGTCTTTCAGTTATTGTGACTTAAGTGTCATTTTTTCCAGATTTATGATATTAAGTATTTCTTTTAATTATGTTTCATTCTTGCTTAAGTTGAGTTTAGTCTTCCGCTGAGTTAAGTAAGCAGGCCAAGGGTTCTCTTGGGGACCAACAATAGTCTTCGAGTGTTGGTCCCGCGTAGGGTGTAGGCTCAGGGCGTGAAAAACTTGGTATTAGAGCACAGAGTTCAAGAGTCCTAGGGAGTCTATGAAGCCATGTCTATAGAGTCTTAGTCATCAGTGTGAAGCGCGGTATATTTATGATTTAAGGGCTACAACATTTAGGAATGTTTCACTTCTTTCATCTTCTTTCGTGCGAAGAGTTACCTCTAAAGTCTCTCTCTCTCTAATTTGTGCTTACATGTATTTTTAGATCGTAATTCCTATAAGAAGAGCATTCAGATGTCAACCACGAAGAAATGTTGTGGAACAAGAGTATCCAAATGCACCTGAGGTATAACCCCAAGGAGAGGTTACCAATGCTGAGTTCTGCGAGGCTGTCCGAATGTTGATCCAAGCGGTCCCCGAAAGGAAGGGGCTGACACCTCGAGAATTCGCAAATTTCTTAGGATGAATCCCCCTAGTTTCACCAGATCGAACACTAATGAGATCCAGAGAACTTCGTACAAGAGTTGAAGAAGGTATTCGAGGTAATGCAAGTGGTCGATGTGGAGAGGGTTGAATTAGCTTCATATCAACTGAAGGGTGTGTCCAGAATATGGTTTGATCAATGGAAGCATGGTAGAGTTGAGAATGCACCACATCGAAGTAGGACTTGCTTTCCAGAAGTCTTCTTGGGGAGGTTCTTTCCTCAAGAACTGAAGGAAGCCAAGGTGAGAGAGTTCCTTACTTTGAAATTAGACTCCATGAGTGTTCATGATATGAGTTGAAGTTCACCCAACTGCCTTGCTATGCTCCGGAGATAGTGAAGGACATGAAGAGTAGAATGAGTCTATTTGTTGTCGGGTTGGTTCGTGCTTCAAGTAAGGAAAGTAGGCCTGCCATGTTTATAGGTGACATGGACATATCCAGGCTAATGGTATATGTGCAACAAGTCGATGAAGAGAAGGCGAAGGACATAGGAGAGTACCAGAACAAGAAGGCAAAGACTGGGAATGGGTCTGGCCAATAGAAAGGTGGTTCAAGTCGACCACAATTTCAGAAATCAAAGGGGCATGCACCATCATCCTAGTGTACCTACGCCCAAAAATAGTGGTAAGTATAGAGGCCATAACTCGTATAACTTCAAGTCTAGACCGGCTCAGTCTCAAGTTAGTGTGGCGCCAGGAGGTACTAAGCCTCTTGCCTGCGCCAAGTGTGGTAGGAATCACTCTAGCATTTTTCGTGAAGGCTCCACGGGCTGTTTCAAGTGCGGTCAGATCGGGCATTTCATCAGAAAATGTTCATGAGTAAGAAGAGCGGTGGTAATGGGGGCAATAGACCTCAGTCTTCATCAGCTACTCCACCAGACATAGCTGCACCTAGGGGAGCTTCTTCTGGTGTAGGTGGAGGAACAAACCGCTTGTATGCTCTTAACAATCTCCATGAACAAGAGAATTCGCCAGATGTTGTCACCGGTATGATTTGAGTCTTTGACTCTACGGCTTATGCATTATCAAACCCATGAGATACTTTATCTTTTGTAACTCCATATGTTGTTATGAACTTTGAAATTTCTCCTGAGCAACTTAGTGAACAATTCAGGGTGTCCACACCTGTTGGTGAGTCCATTTTAGCAGAAAGAGTCTACTGTGATTGTCCTATTTTCATCAGTCACAAAAGTACCATGGCTGATTTAATAGAGTTAGACTGGTAGATTTTGATGTCATTCTACGTATGGACTGGCTCCATTCCTGTTATGCATCAATAGATTGCAGAATTAGAGTTGTCAAGTTCCAAATTCAAAATGAGCCAGTTATAAAGTGGGATAGTAGTTAAGCAGTGCCTAAGGGTCGTTTCATTTCGTACCTTAAGGAGAGAAAGTTGGTTTTTAAGAGATGTATCTATCACTTTGTCAGAGTAAATAACTCAAACGTTTAGGTACCTTCCCTTCAGTCAGTTTTTATAGTCAATGAGTTTCGAGAAGTCTTTCCTGATGACCTACTCAGAGTCTCTCCCAAAAGAGAAATTGACTTCGGCATAGACGTAATCTTAAATACTCGTCCTATATCTATTCCATCATAAAGAATGGAAACAAAAGAGTTAAAAGAGCAATTGAAAGATCTTTTAGATAAAGGCTTTATTCGATCGAGTGTCTCACCTTGGGGCGCTCTGGTCTTGTTTGTTAGGAAGAAATATGGGTCCCTTAGGAGGTGTATAGATTATCGTCAGTTGAATAAGGTAAGCATAAAAAATAAATATCCTCTTCCAAGGGTAGATGATCTCTTCGACCAACTTCAGGGTGCTTCTTGCTTTTCCAAGAATAACCTCAGACCAGGCTATCATCAGTTGAAGGTTAAGGAATGTGATATTCCTAAGACGACTTTTAGAACAAGGTATGTGCATTATGAATTTTTGGTTAAGTACTTTGGTTTAGCGAATGCACCAACAACGTTCATGGATCTTATGAACACCTTATTTAGATCTGTTTGTCATCGTCTTCATTGATGACATACTGATCTATTCAAGGAATGAAGAAGATCATGCTAGTCACCTAAGGATTATTCTTCAGACGTTGAGAGATAAGGAGCTATATGCCAAGTTCTCCAAGTGCGAGTTTTGACTTAAGTTTGTGGCATTCTTAGGCCACATTGTTTCTGGTGAAGGGATTAGAGTTGAAAGTCTAAAGATTGAAGCAGTTTAGAGTTTGCCTAGACCTACGTCTCCAACAAATTTAAGGAGTTTATTGGGCTTATCTGGATATTATTGGAGATTTGTTGAAGGATTCTCATCTATCTCTTCTCTTTTAACCAAGTTAACTCAGAAAACAGTCAAGTTTCAATGGTCTGAAGCTTGTGAGAAAAGCTTTCAGGAGTTGAAAAAGAGATTGACTACCGCTCTGATTTTTACCTACTAGAGGGTAATCAAGGATTTGTGGTGTATTGAGATGCATCAAGATTTGGGTTGGGCTGTGTGTTAATACAGAACAACAAGGTCATAGCATATGCTTCCAGAAAATTGAAGGTCCATGGAAGAATTGTCCAACTCGTGACTTAGAATTGGCTGTAGTAGTGTTTTGTTTGAAGAAATGGCTTCACTATTTATATGGTGTTCATGTGGATATATTCAATGATCACAAGAGCCTCTAATATGTGTTCACCTAGAAAGAGTTCAACCTCAGACAGAGAAGGTGGTTAGAACTACTCAAGGATTATGACATGAGTATTCTTGACCACCCAGGTAAGGCTAATGTGGTTGCTTATACATTAATTAGGTTGTCCATGGAAACTATTTCCCATGTTGAAGAAGGAAAGAGGAGTTAGCAAAAGATGTGCACTGACTTGCACGATTGGTAGTCAGACTTATGGACTCCACAGAAAGAGGCATAGTGGTGACCAATGGGGCTGAATCATCATTAGTGTCACAGGTGAAAGAGAAGCAAGATCAAGACCCTATTTTGCTTGATTTGAAGGAAAGTGTCCATAACAAAAGAGTATTGGCCTTCGAACAAGGGGGAGATTGTGTGCTGAAGTACCAAAGCAGATTTTGTGTACCTAAGGTGGATGGACTCCAAGAGAGGATCTTAGAAGAGGCTCATAGCTCCAGATATTCCATTCATCCCGGTTCCACCAAAATGTACCGTTATTTGGGAGAGGTATATTCGTGGGAAGACATGAACAAAAACATTGTTGAGTTCGTTGCCAAGTGTTCAAATTGTCAGGTAGTGAAAGAGAAACATCAAAGGCCTGGAGGTTTAGCTCAGAATATAAAACTTCCGGAATGTAAGTGGGAAATGATTAACATGGACTTCATCATAGGCTTGACAAGATCGCGAAGACTACATGATTCTATTTGGGTGATTGTCGATGGAATGACAAAGTTGTTAGGATCGAATTCACGCACACACACTAGATGAATGAAGAACACAAGAACTTTCAAGAGAAAGAGATGAGAGATCTAGAGAGAGAAAGAGAAAAACCCAATATTTCGTGGTAACACCCCGTGAGTAAACTTCCACGGCGGTGAGATATATTTATATTAATAAATCAGAGTATTTTTGGTTACAGAGAATAAATAGGAAAACCTAAAATAGAGAATAAATAGGAAAGCCTAAAATAGAGAACAAATAGGGAAACCTAAAATTAATCAGGCTCCACTACCTAACAATTCTCCCACTTGGAGACTGACTCAGTCATCCAAAAAATACATTCTCAAAAAAAATCTCTTCATCATCAACATCTTTACCACACCGCAACATCTGTAGCAACAACTACAGAAGACCAACCGAGGTTTTACATAACCTCAGTTTCCCAACATCAACACATTTCGTCAACATGTCTGTCGGGTTCTTTGCACCCTCTATCTTCTCCAAGCACATATCACCATCCTCCACTGCCCTGCGAGTGAAATGGTATCGCCTTCTGATATGCTTTGTCTTCGAATGATAGAATGGATTTTTCACCAACTGTATGGCACTCTGGCTATCTGAGTAAAGAATCTTCTCGCTCTGCTTCTTGCCCAATTCCTCAAGATAATCTGCCAGCCATATCATCTCTTTCCCAGCTTCAGCTATTGCCACATACTCAGCTTCAGTAGATGAAAGAGAATCACAATTCTGAAGCCTGGACATCCAACTCACTGTTGTTCCACCTATGGTGTAAATGTACCCAGATGTACTCTTGCTCGAGTCAACATCCCCACCAAGATCAGCATCTACAAAACCCTGTAGAGTCACCTTGCCTTTGCCAAAACAAAGTGAAGTACTGGATGTACCTCTTATATATCTCAGAAGCCATTTCACAGCTCCCCAATGCTCTTTCCCAGGGTTCGCCATGTACCTGCTAACAACTCCCACTGCATGTGCTATATCAGGTCTAGTGCAGACCACAGCATACATCAAACTACCAACTGCTGAAGCATATGGAACAAGTGCCATGTGATCACGCTCCTCGACAGTCTTGGGTGACTGCTCCTTTGACAATTTAAAGTGATTTGCCAATGGAGTAGTCCTGGGTTTAGCATCATTAACCCTGAATCTGCTCAGCACCTTCTCAATGTACAACTCCTGAGATAGATTTAAAGTGCCAGCAGATCTATCCCGAGAAATCTTCATCCCCAAAATCTGCTTCGCTGGACCCAAATCTTTCATCTCAAACGTTGCAGACAACCTTGTCTTCAGATAGTTAATCTCCCTCATACTAGATCATGCAATCAACATATCATCCACATACAAAAGTAGAAAGACATATGAATCAGTGTATTTCTTGAAGTAACAACAAGGATCCTTTTCAGCTTTGCAGAATCCACTCTTGGTCATGAAGGAGTCAAACTTCTTGTACCACTGCCTTGGTGCTTGCTTTAGTCCATACAAGCTCCTGGTGAGCTTGCACACCATGTGTTCCTTGCCTGGAACCACAAATCCTTCCGGTTGCTGCATATAGATCTCTTTGTCCAGATCTCCATGTAAAAATGCTGTTTTTACATCCATTTGCTCTAGATGCAAATTCTCCGATGCAACAATACTCAACAGAATTCGAATAGAGGTTAACTTCACAACAGGAGAAAATATTTCAGCATAATCAATACCTTTCCTTTGTGAATATCCTTTAACCACTAAACGAGCCTTGAACCTTCTTTTGCCATCTGGTTCAGTCTTGATTCTGAACACCCACTTGTTCAGCAAAGCTCTCTTCCCTGCAGGTAACTCAGTCAACACCCATGTGTCGTTCTTCTCAAGTGACCTCATCTCATCATCCATGGCTTGCTCCCACTTGATCGAATCCTCCACCTGTAGGGCCTCATCAAAAGACTCTGGTTCCCCCTCATCAGTCAGCAATAGATAGTGTAATGAAGGTGAATACCTATCTGGTGCCCTGATGGATCTGGATGATCTCCTTAACACCTGCTCAGGTGTAACTTGCTCCACTTCAGATTCTTCAGTAGGAGTTGGTTGAGTATCTGCTTCGACATCTCTGGGGTTACTCTTCTCCAACTCAACCTCAACTCCCACTTGCTTTGTAATCTCTAGAACCTTCTGCTCTCTGTCCTTGTACAGGACAGACTCATCAAATGTCACGTCACAATGTCTCAGGATCTTTCTGTTCTTGTCATCCCAAAACCTGTAACCAAACAAATCAGAACCATAGCCTATGAAGTAACACTTCACAGCCTTGGCATCAAGCTTGTCTCTCTTTTCTGGATCAACATGAACATAAGCAGTGCAACCAAAAGTCCTCAAGTGTGAGTACTTGAGTTCTTTTCCTGTCCACACCTCCTCTGGAATCTTGAACCCTAAAGGAACTGATGGTCCCCTGTTGATCAAGTATGCAGCTGTGCTCACAGCATCCGCCCAAAGTGTTTTGGGCAGCCCACAGTGTATCCTCATACTCCTTGCACGCTCATTCAATGTTCTGTTCATCCTCTCAGCAATTCCATTCTGCCTTGCCTTACCAGGAACTGTTCTCATCAATCTGATTCCCTCAGCTGCACAGAATGCCTTGAACTCTGATTTGTCATACTCTCCTCCATTGTCAGACCTTAGGCATTTGACTTTCAAACCGGTCTGATTCTCAACTTCAGCTTTCCACTTCTTGAAAGTTGCAAACACATCTGACTTATGCTTCAAGAAGTAAACCCATACCTTCCTGCTGAAATCATCAATGAAGGTAACATAGAATCTGGATCCTCCAAGTGATGATACTGGAGATGGTCCCCAAACATCTGTATGGACCATTTCCAACCGCACTTTCTTTGGCTCTCTAGGAGTCTTTGTGAAGCTTACTCTTTTCTGTTTGCCCATAACACAGCTCTCGCAAAGACCCATATCAACAGACTTCAGACCCTCTAATGCTCCTTTTGCAACCAGCATCTTCATTCCTTTAGTACTCATGTGTCCAAGTCTGTTGTGCCACAGACATGAACCGGAAGCACCTTCAGCAACAGCGGCCATGTTTATACACCCTGCAGTGGTGTACAAGGTTCCAGATTTGGTGCCACGAGCTACTACCATAGCACCTTTCACGATCTTCCACGAACCTTTCCCAAACTCTGCTGCATATCCCGTGCTATCCAACTGACCAACAGAGATCAGATTTTTCTTGATCCCAGGAATATATCTGACATCCTCCAATGTCCACTGGTTTCCCGAGGTGGTCTTTATGCAAACATCCCCCTTTCCTTCAATCTCTAAGGCTTTATTGTCAGCAAGATATACCTTTCCAAAATTTCCAGATTTGAAATTTTGGAACAACTCCTTGCTTGGAGACGAATGGAAAGATGCACCAGAATCCAAAATCCATTATTCAACCGGGCTGTTCACACTAAGGATTAGAGCATCCCCAATGTCCTCTGCTGAATTTACAGAATCATTGTCATCTCCAAATTTCTGATTCTGTTTCTTCTTTGGCTTTGTACAGTTCGTCCGAAAGTGCCCTTTTTCTCCACAGTTCCAACAAGTCACGTTTGATCTGTTCGGGGATTTTCCTCGATTCTTTGATTTTGATCGACCATGTTGATTTTGGCCTTTCGTCTTACTTCTCCCCCTTCGATCAACGCTGAGAGCACTGCCCGATGAATCTCCCACTTCTCGTTTGCGAATACTTTCGCTAAGAACAACATCACGGATTTCATCAAACTTCAGTTTCTCAGATCCACGGGAACTGCTAATCGCAGCAACAACAGTATCCCAAGACTCGGGCAGAGATGACATCAAAATCAACGCCTTAATTTCATCTTCGAAATTAATATCCACAAAATTGAGTTGACTCACAATCATATTGAACTCGTTTATATGATCAGAAACGGATCCATTTTCAGACATCTGTAAATTGAACAATCTACGCATCAAATATACCTTGTTCATAGCCGATGGTTTTTCATACATGTTTGACAGTGCCTTCAACAGACCGGACGTAGTCTTCTCCTTCACGATGTTGAACGCCACGTTTCTTGACAAAGTCAACCGGATCAACCTTAGAGCCTGGCGATCCTTGAGTTTCCACTTCTCCTCCGTCATAGATTCCGGCTTCACCCCGGTCTACGGTTCGTGAAGATCTTTCTGGTACAGATAATCTTTTATCTGCATCTTCCAAAAACTGAAATCGGATCCATCAAACTTCTCGATTCCAAGCTTCGAACCATCCATCTTTTTTGATCGTGTTGAATCTCCTTAGCTCTGATACCAGTTGTTAGGATCGAATTCACGCACACACACTAGATGAATGAAGAACATAAGAACTTTCAAAGAAAGAGATGAGAGATCTAGAGAGAGAAAGAGAAAAACCCAATATTTCGTGGTAACACCCCGTGAGTAAACTTCCACGGCGGTGAGGTATATTTATATTAATAAATCAGAGTATTTTTTGTTACAGATAATAAATAGGAAAACCTAAAATAGAGAATAAATACGAAAGCCTAAAATAGAGAATAAATAGGAAAACCTAAAATTAATCAGGCTCCACTACCTAACAAAAGTCAGCTCATTTTTTGCCACTAAAGACTACCTATTCAGCTGAGGATTATGCTAAGTTGTACCTTCAAGAAGTGGTAAGACTTCATGGGGTTCCAGTCTCCATTATAGAGGTGCACAATTTACTGCACAATTCTAGAAATCCTTCTAGAAAGGTTTGGGTTCAAAGGTGAATTTGAGTATTGCTTTTCATTCTCATACAGATAGACAAGCAGAACGTACTATCCAAAACTTAGAAGACATGTTGAGAGATTGTGTGATCGACTTCAAGGGAAATTAGGATGATCACATACCACTCATTGAGTTTGCTTACAATTATAGTTATCATTCGAGCATCCAAATGGCTCTATATGAAGCTCTTTATGGGAGAAGATGCAGATCTCCTATTGGATGGTTTGAAGTTGGCGAAGCAGGGTTGATAGGACCATATTAAGTTCACCAAGCTATGAAGAAGGTGAAAGTGATTCAAGAAAGGTTGAAGATAGCGCAGAGTCACCAGAAGTCCTACAGACGTTAGAAGAAGGCCATTAGAGTTTAACGTAGATGATTGAGTATTCCTTAAGGTGTCACCTATGAAAGGAGTTATGAAGTTTATTAAGAAGGGTAAACTTAGTCCCCGATATATTGGACCATATAGAATCTCCAAGAGAGTGGATAATGTGGCTAATGAGTTGGAATTACCCCAAGAGTCAGCAGCGGTTCATCCGGTATTCCATATTCCTTCATTGATATTAACAACAGAGAATGTGGGGGATTAAGGATAGCTTATCCTATGAAGAAGTTCCGTTTAGATTTTGTATCGTCAAGTTCGCAAGTTGAGGACAAAAGAAGTTGCTTCAGTCAAGGTCCTTCGAAGGAACCAATTTGTCGAAGAAGCGACTTGGGAAGCAGAGGAGGACATGAAGAAGAGATATGCACATCTCTTTGAATTCGGAGAGAATGAAATCAAGGTACTAAATTCCCTTCTTAGCACTTTATAAGACTATATATGAACATATCAATATTTGTTGTGTTGTTAAGTGCTGAAATGATGTTACTGCCCCTAGCTTAGAGAAAAAGTTCTCATTCGAGGAGGAATGTTCCCAAGGGGGAGATATTGTAACATCTCGTATTCTAGAATGAACTAAGGCTAATCTAAGAAAAACAATAAGAATCAAATTTGAAAATAAGTAAGGAAATATGGAAAATTTCCAGATTTCAAAAGTGAGTTTTGGCCATTTTCAAACAGCCATAACATCCAGCACAGGAGGCGTTTGGTTGAGTTCTTTATATGGATGGAAAGCTCGTCGGAAAATATTTCCAACGACATCAATTTTGTGAAATTCTGAGGTTTTATGAGGGAGAAATGACTTACGGAAGTTAGGTTGTTAAGCAGAGGAAAAATCAAATCGGATTTGTTAAGGGTGTTTTGGTCTTTTTCTAAATTAATTATTATTTCATTTTAAGGGTAATAAGTTGGGGTCTAGGTTGATCCCAATCACTCACATTTAGAAAATAATCTAGGGCTTTGAGAGAAAGAAGAAAAAAAGAGAAGGGAGAAGAAGACGCAAGAATGCCAAGAATTCGTTCGTGGATTTAGTGAGGGTAATCCCTGACAAGGTATGTGAGATCGTTCGGTGATGGGTTCGTCCACCTACACCAAAATTGTTTCAGTTTAGTAAAGTTTGAATTAGTTAAGGAAGAACATGGAATTCTTGATGAAACATTGTGAATTCTTATTGGTTGATTTGTAGTTGATCTCTAGTAGTTTGGATTCTTGTTTCCGAACTATTTTCGTGTCTAAACTATTGGGTAATGAGCTAATCAGGGATTTGATGTGTTTGGGGTGGAATCCATCGGAGTTTGGGATGGTTTAGAGATAAAAAGAACAAAGAAGAAAATCGAAAAAACCCGTCCGATAAGCAGTGGGGCGCATCGCCTCCAAAGCCTCTCAGGACAGAGTCTGTCTATCAGGATCTAGCCCGCCCCGCCTGCCAGAGCGCCTGAGTACAACCTCTGTCCGTCAGGCTCTGGCGCTGGAGACCTCGTTCTTTCCCTATCTTTTCGTACTAGTTCCTTAGTGATATACCCTTCATTCCTAGTTGCTTCCAACACTCTAGTGTACATTTAGACATCATGAAATCATCCATAAACATGAGATCATGATTCTTGAATCCACACTTCAATTCAAGGAAAGTTAAGATCAAAGTCAAGGAAGTTAAAAACCAAATCTAGAAGTTAAGAAGCAAGTCAAAGTAATGTTATAAAGTTTTCTAAAGTCTTTCATAAACGTTTTCACTTTGTTTAAAAAGACTTAAAGTTCAAGTGAAGAAAGATTAGTGTTCATTTCTCAAAAGCTATAAGGGAACTAAGTATTCCCTAAGAGTTAAGTTTGAAGTAACAAAAAGTATCAAGTTGAGTTCACTTCTCAAGAGTTATAAGGGAATTAAGTAGTTCCTAAGAGTTTAAACAAAATGTTTTCAAACTTTTGAGAAGGAAGGGAAGCTAGACTTCCAAAGAGCCTATGGCTAGTTTTAATAGAAGAAAGAAGATACAATGATTTCCAAGAGAGCTTTCTAAAAGCTTAGTTTTTAGAACTAATCTCAAATCACANGGTTTTATGAACATTTACTCAAAAAGGAATGAAGTATGATTTAAAGAAAATGTCCCTTGTAAATGCATGATTATCATCCTTAGTGCATTATTGTACTATATACATTCTTCTCTTCTTTTTTACACAAAGTGTATATTTGGATGCTTAAAGGATATCTATATGATTGAGGAGCTTGATATGTGATGCCCAAGGTCAATTAAAAGAATCCTTAAGTCCAAGGATTCCTATGCTATGTCTTTACTGTAAAGTTCCTCAATATTGTAAAGTTATGTTTTATATATATATATATATATATATATATATATATATATATATATATATATATGCTCAGAGATTTGAGCATGTTTTCAGTCAACATTTATTTATATTGCATCTATTTTAACTATGTATATTGAATAAGAGTTAGTAGATCATGAGTTGAGCAGCACCAAGGTAATTATTCATTCTTACTTCATTTCAAGCCTAAGTTTTGTTAGTTCTCCAACTCGCATACTCGTACATTCAATGTGTAGATGCCAGTTGGTCTGCATCGTTTTATGATGCAGACCCAGGTAACCGAGATCAGCACGCGGCGTTTCATTGATCCAGATTGAGCTCCAATGTAAGTTGTGAGCCTCTTTGCTTTCTGGAGGACATCCATTTCAATTACTTTTAGTAGTTTAGTTTTCGGATGTTGTGGGGTCTGCCAAACATCCTTCTTCAGTTAGTTTAAAGTCTTCGTGGACAGTAGAAATTCTGTTTAGAGTTTGTTTTTCAGTTATTGAGAATTAATTGCCATTTTGGCCAGATTTATGATATGAAGTATTTCTTTTAATTATGTTTCATTCTTGATTAAGTTGATTTTAGTATTCTGCTGAGTTAAGTAAGCCACAAAGGTTCGCTTGGGGTCCAGCAATGGTCTTTGAGTGTCGGTCCCTCCCAGGGTGTAGGCTCGGGGTGTGACAAGTTGGTTGACTCAAGCATATACTGTAGCCCACGTACTTGTAGGTTGTACTGACTATTTTTTGGCCCACAAAAAGGGCCCAGCCCTACCTAAGCCGCCAAATTTTAAAGATTGTATGAATTCGACCGATTGGGGTGCGTTATCTCATATTGACAGCTCTATTATTATTATTATTGTCAGAAGAAATAGGTATCAAAGTCATAGAATAGAAGATATACATTAAGGTTCTTTTTGTTTTTGCATAAGTATTTCTCAAGGGACAGTGCATAAGTATCCCCTATAATATTATGACCAAAATCTCAACCCATATTTTAACTTAATCCAGATCTATTACCCCCCCCCCCCCCCCCCCCCCC
>NC_028647.1:10159035-10186909 GCF_001406875.1 Solanum pennellii
TTCCCCCCCCCCCCCGTCCTACCCCAAACTTATATTTTTTGTATTCTTGTGTACCTTTTGTGTTAATGTGACACATTCATTCATATAAGTTAGTTGCATTTGTACAACACACCTCTTCCACGTGTATAGGTATTTTTTAATATTTTCGATTTTTTTAAAGAAAAATCTTCTTATGTTCTTTATCTTATATATGATAGAGCAACTTTCACATATAACAAACATAAAAATTATATTTGTATGTTATAACTATAGTGTGCATAATTGCGCTATATAGCAAACTTAAAGTTTTCTATGGAGCATCAAATTGTATAAATCGTTGGGGCATCAGATTTGTATAAAATTGTTGGTAGCCTCTCATTTGTATAAATCGTTGGCTGCCTCTCATTTATATTAATCGTTAACACTCTCTCATTTGTATAAATATTGGCATCCTCTTCTTTGTATAGATCATTGGAATACTCTCCTTTGTATAAATCACTGGCAACATGACCTTTGTATAAATCGATGACAGTCTCTCCTTTGTATAAATCGTGGCAGCCTCTCATTTGTATAAATCGCTGGAAGTCTCTCGTTTGTATAATCTGACAACCTCTCAATTAAATTGTATATATGTAACTACTACGTATATATATCAATTATTGTGTTTGTATATCTGCATAAAATTTGAATTTATATACAATTAATCGAAATAAAATATTGTATATCAAATCTCTGTCGCTTTATACAACATAAATTATACATCGTAATGTATATAATTTGTATTTGTATGATAGAAAATGCAAAAGAGAACTGGTAGAGGAAGATTTTTATTTGTATAATTATAAGTGTATAGGACGAAAATATATATGACCGACATAAGACTCGACTTGTTAGATATTACGGAGGTTCAGTGAGCACCATGCCGAATCTCTCTACCATTTTCTTCTCTTCCACTTTGGCCAATATGAGTTCACCTGGTACTAGCAGCTTTATCGGGGAATTTCTCATCTTAGTAGCGCGGATTTAGTTGATTAACTGTGCCACCTTCCTTCTACTAGTTGATTTAACCGCATCAACCGCAAAGAAAGTGACGACCTATTCTCTAGCAGCAGCAGGGACAAGCCTAAACATCTACACCTTCCATGGGAATTTTGTATAGGACGAAAATATATGTACTTATAAAAGACTGACTTGGGGAGAGATTTTAGGACAAATTGGGAGAGAAAAGATACAAAGGGATTTGTATTAAAATAATTCTTCCATTTTTTGAAATGTGTTGGTCTCAATTGATTAAAATTAAACTGATTTGGGGAGAGATTATAGGAGACGTTGAAAAAAATGGAAGAGAAAAAATAGGAGAATCATAGTGTCAGTGATAATTTTGGCGATAAAATGATTTCACACCAAGTTTCTGTGTCTTGTAGATTATAGTTTGTGCGGAGGTGTTCGGAGATGAATGGATATTAGCACTCTGGATTTTCATCGGAGAAGATGCAACAGTTTAGGAAGAGATCGGAGCAAATGAAATGGAACACTTTCATTTTTGTTTTACTTTATTTTGTTGCAGCTCGTTGAATGCAGACCACTTTTGGGTATGCTATGTATGCTTTAATTTTATCAAATAAATGACCATTTATTGGGTTACTTTAAAAAAAAAAAATTCTTTCGTTTTGTTTTTAAAATGTGGGTCCCAGCTGAATGACAATAATAGTAGCTGCAAATTACAAATATATGAAACAATATCTATAGAATTTATTATGATTTAAATGTTTGCTATTATGTACAATTTTCCATATATGATATAACTAGTTAGAATTCTGACAATAAATATTACTCCCTATGCAAGGAAAATTTACAAAACTAATAAGATTAAAAAGTATATAAGAAAGGGAAATATAGTCATAAATATTTATATAAGTGATAAATATTTTAAAAGAATTGTTACAAAGAAGTAAACAAGGGAGCTAATACTAATATAGAAAACCGTCGAAGGTGAGTGAAATGAAGACAAACATGAAGGTAGGATTCTGAAATTATCCCTAATAAATAAAATTTTGTGCTTTATTTTTTTTTTTTTTTTAAAAATATCCTCTTATCTATGGGTGCCCTTGGGGGTGCAACGACACCCACTGATCTAGAAAAAAACTTTGTATATACATGTATACATGTTTAAGAAAATAAATATATATTTTATTTGTCACCCACTAAATAAAATGGTTAACAGTGCAGTTGGCAAAGTAACTAATCTGCCACACGGGTAGCACCGGTTTGGACCTCGTTGGCAGCATTAATTTTTGAAAGCTTTTTCTTTCTTTCTTTTTTCCCTTTTGTTTTGTCTTTTTTTTAATTGATGTGTGAGTTTTTTTCCCCTTCCATTCATTCTTATTTATTTACAAGTATTCTTTGTTAGTTCAAATTTACTCTTATTCACCATAATTAATTTTTCAGTTTTTTTTACTTTCTCTTTCACTAATTATTAATCTCTTGATATGAGTGTGGCATGTTTATACTTTATCCATTAAATTACGAGCGTGACATAAATATCATTAAGAATATATTTAAATAGTAATTTTAAAAAGGCATAATACATAAATGTGCCCTTTAACTTGGTTTCAAATCACATTTATGCCCTTCAACTTTGGATGTGCACAAATAAACACTTAAACTTGTATAAAGTTGAACAAATAGACACACATGTCCTACATGTCATCCTACATGTCATTTTTTTGTCCTACGTAGTGTCCTACGTGTATTGTGCCATGTAGGACTCAAGTGTTTATTTAATTAAAAGTTGGATAGTTAAAGTGCCTGTTTGTGCATTATGAAAGTTCGAGGTCAAAATTAAAATTTGAAGCTAAGTTTAGGGTCCAATATATGTATTATGCCTTTTAAAAAATAGTAATTTTAAAAATGATGAATATTATTATTAGAGTTCTTTTTATTTGAAGGTTCTTTCAATATTCACCAACATTCTTGCGAAGTAAGATGACTAGATTGAAACTAAAATATATATTCTCTTTTGTTATATTTTGCAAACAACACATAAAGCCAATGGAATATGAATACATTGAGTTAACACTATTAGATAGTTTATACATGCTCAAATTTAAGTGTGAAAAAACAATTTTTTCTCAAAGTTTTAGCGAATAAGGCCACTAATTCCTAAAAAGAAATAAAAATTGAATTGTTACTTATTTCTAATCTCATAATATCTAAAAGAAATTATTACTAACATGCATGTTTGATCGATTTGTTTATAAAGATTGAAAAAAGATAAATAACTACATTGTACCTCAAAATTAAAGCAACCGACCTACTTATCTTACTTGAACAATGTGGCACCCAGAACCTTCTATATATAATATTTATTTTAATTTCTTCTTACTTTAAAAACTTTTTATTTTTCTCGTTCATTAATCTTTTTTTATCTTTTGGCTTTTAATTATTTTTCATCATTAATTCCTTCAATTTAAAACGAATAAAGCTCAAATATATTTAAGAATATTAGTCATTATTAGTAACTCATTGATGACTCAAGTTCAATGTGCTACCACACCATATCAAATTCTATCACTCGATCATCAGGATTATATACTTTATTTTAAGAAAAAAAAGAAGACAATTTAGAGGTGTTTTTTTTTTTTTTGCATTTTTTAAAAATATGGAGTACAATTAGTGTAATAAAAGATGCTACAAGAAATGTTTGTAAGTTGTTTCACAAGAGAGTCATTGACATGTTCCTAAATGTTGCATGTTAATTACAATTTTCTTTTAAACTAGGGATAAATAAAAGGACCCCTAGCTATGACCAAAATTTCAGAGACTTACCTAAATTTAACCAAAGTCTTATTATGTCACAACCCCCACCATCGTGATTGACACCCACCCTAACACTCCGATGGGAGAACCATTAATATTAATTAGCTAACCAAAGAACTATTCAACTAAATCAAACAAAGACATTTAAAGTTAAGGAAGCAGGTTAAAATGCTAAAGAAAAGAAATAAAGTTCCCATAAGTTCTAGAAATTTAACAAAATAAATGCGGAAAATAACGCCTAGAACTTGAAAGTCAATGTACCAAAACATCTAAGGTTTTACCATAAGTCTAGACAAGAAAGGGTAAAACCCCAAACTAACATAAGAAATCTAAAGAACTAGTCTAAGTCCGAAATATGAACATAAATAGGAAGAGAACTCTTGGCAGAACAAAAGAAGTGATCACCCTTGAATTTGAATGAAAATTGACATTCTAAACGAGGTTCGTCAATAGCTACCTGAAGATGCCATGTACTCAACAAAGCATGAGCAAGTGCAGTATCAATACACACCCACAGTGTACTAGTAGGATCACACGGCTATCCCTATAACTACAAATACATAAGCCATTACAACATAATAATAACATGCATGCACCGAACATACAATATCAATATCATTTACAAACAACGAACAATTTCACACTTATCAAGATATACAATTATGTCAAATTAATGGTCCTCTCATGGAACTCACACCCAAACTAATTAGCGAACATGCACGTGATACCTGATCCAATGTTTATGCTGAATCGTAGCAACCGATCCCATATTTATGCCGGAATGTGGAAATTGATCCTAGTTAGTGTGTAGGAATGCACAACCGATCCATTCAACAAGACACAATCACAATCACGGTCACAATTATATTATCAAAGTCATACAATGGTTCATGACATTCATCATTCATCTATCCTCATTAACAATCAGTGTGATCAATAATGCAACATTCGCATACCTACATGTATTACAACGGAGCAAGAACAAATATACATCACACAACATGAAATCAACACCATCACTACCTTGAAACAAACTTTAATCCCCTAAGAAACTTGATTCTTTCCTTTACGGATTTGTTGCGCTTGTTCTTGGTATAAAAACAATTAATATAACACGAGAATCAATAAACAAGATCAAATTACCCGGATTCTAATCAATAATATCAATCCTAGGTCAAACCTTTGATCCCCGTAACCATATTGGGGCTTTTTCAACCATATTTTCCCGATCAAAATCCTCCCCCGTCAATATTACCCACAAAACCAAGTTCTACCGATAAAAAATGGATTTAGGGAGTGAAAACTTTACCTTTAGTCTTAAGAATGGTTCAAAATGTCAAGAAAGACCCTGGGGTCGTCTCCTAGCTCGGAAAGTCGAAAAGTGCAGAATAAAACATTTTGGGATTTATTTCTAACTTTATTTGTGATTGGCCCACTATGGAGGCACCCATCCCACCACAATGCACCGGCCTAAGAGCTTGCATAGAAATACAGAGATAAATAAAGAATTCCAAAGACCCCATTTCACAACACCCTTTAACCAATGACACTCAAAAACTATCCGTTCATGCTAAGATAAGTTTTGGGAGTTCTAGTTACCTGAATTCAATTCCATAAAGTCATAATGATTCCTTAATATCTTAGCTATCTACTCATGTGATCAAAATAATAATTATATCACCCAATTGTTATCAAATTTCCATAGACATTACTGACTCTAATTCTGTCCAAATCTGGACTAGGTTGAGAAATTCCAAGTTACTACAAAAAAGTTTTCGACTCAATTTTTTTCTCCAATGGATTTTCTAGAACGAAGGGAGTCGGTCGTTACATATAACCCCCCCCCCCTCCAAAAAAAACACTCATTATTTTCATTTTTGGTGCACCTTTTTTGTTGACGTAGCACCTTTGACCACCCAAGTTTGATGTGTTTGTACACACACATCTGCCACACATGTAAATATTTTTTAGAACATTTTTTTCTTATTTTTTTCAAAGAAATTATGTAACATCTCGTAATTGAAATAACTAGGAAGAAGCTAAGAATTGAAAATAGTGATTTTTGGGAAAGAATTGGCAATAGATGTATTTCTAGATATGGTTGGAAATCTCTTGGAATAACATTTCCAACGCCACCGAGTTTACACAATTCTGAGTTTGTATGAGTGAGATATGCCCATTTGAAGTTGGGTTATTCAAATAAGGAAATGCCCAATCCGGATTATTGAAGGGTAGTTTAGTTTTTTCCTTACCCAATTAATTAAATCCTTTTTAGTAAATAATTGGGGCCTAGACTGAGTTAGTTCAGTTTACGCATTTGAGAAATACGCTAGGGCTTTGAGAGAAGAGAAAGGAGAAGAAAAAAAAGCAAGATTCTCCAAGAAAGATCGATTTTGGTTGTGGATTTCGCTATGGAATTGATCTTACAAAGTATGTGAGTCTTTTATAGATTTGGGTCCGTTCAACCATGCGCCAACCATGCTTAGTTCAGCAAAATTCGTCCTAAAAGAGTTTGAAAGTTGATGTTCTTGGTATTTATTTTTGAATTTGAATGTCGTTCTTGAATTGGATCAAATTGAGGAGTTTATGAGATTTCTGTCTCAAAATTTAATTTTGCGAGCAAATATTTTAATGCAACTCCGCGTCGCATACTTGTTCCCAGACAATGATTTTTTGATCTTTCTCATGTTTAGCTATCGAAAAACAGTACTAAACATCCTGAGATCTTTCCTATCACGATTCAGAATCCTTGAATCCATAATTCCATTCAAGGACCATTCAGAGTCAATTCAATTATAGTTAAAAGTCAAATCAAGAAAAGTTCGTCAAAGTTTTTAGAGTTCTTTTGCAAACGTTTTAACTTTGTTTTAAGATATAAAGTTCAAGTTGAGTAAAGAGTAAAGATAAAAGTTCTTTTCTTCAAATTAGTATATGGGGACTATGTATTCCTAAAGTGTTCAAAAATGTTTTCACATTTGAGAAAGAAAGGAAACATCGATTCCAAGAGAGCTTTGAAGCTAAGTTTTTGAGTAATTATCTCAAACCAAAGAAAGAAGTTTTGCTTTTTCAAACACATGTACTAAGATATTTTGGAAGTAGTATTGAGCACCGATATGGGGATGAGTTTGTGTGCAGTAAACTCACGTCTTCATAAACCATGTGGCCATCATGGGTAGTAAATGATCATACTTTTTTGATGACTCCTTAAGATGCTCTCAGCATCAGCTAGTGGATTCACTTATATGACGGCAAAGTATAGGACAATTTTGGCAGCATGGGCAAGACGTAGTATCACCACCTAAACTCATAGTGGTGGTTGTCGGTTAGAGAATCCCCTACAGAAACTATATTACTTTGTTATATGAGTAAAGTTGAATTTGTTATTGTACTTTCTTTAGAGATTTAAGTTGCTTTTATTGTTTTATAAAGTTTTACATATATTGCATGTGTTTCATTGATTTATATTGAGTTATGTTATTCATGATCTGAAAAGAGCCAACGTAAGTGTTTCTTTCAAAATCTTTTTAAGCCTATGTTATGTTTAGCATTCTAACTCGCATACTCGTACATTTAATGTACGGATGTCAGTTGGCATGTATCGTATTATGATGCAGAGGGCAGTAACTAGGATCAGAATCCAACGCCTCATTGATCAGGTTTACCACTCAGAGTCAGTTGGTGATCCTCCTTGCTTCCAGATGATTAGGCGTCCTGTCGCGACATCCCTCTTTGTTTCAAAGGCTTCATAGATAGTTCGTAGTTCAATACTCTTTACATTATCATTTCATATTTTAAGACTTGAGTTGCCATTTTGGCCAAGTTGAATGTTTGACTGTTTAAGCATTCTCAGTATTTTATTATTCAAGTGAGTATAGCGTTATTGATCATTATAAATATGTATAGAGTGTTCAGCTGAGTAAGTAAGCCAGACCAAGGGTTCGCTTGAGGCCATCAATAATCTCGAGTGTCAGCCACGTCGGGGTGTATGCTCGGGGCGTGACAAATTCTTATTTCTTTATTATGTATTTAAATTAAGTTAATACACATTTTTTTGCCTTTTATCTTAACTTTTTTTCTTTTTAGCTTCATTCATTGTTTTTTCTCTCTTTATTTTCTATTGATTTTATTTACTCCTTTTATTTTCTTTGTCTTTACTTTTGACTTGATTTCGAATTTAATTTCAAATGTTGTATTTCAAATGATTTAAATTCGAACGGATATCAAAATAAGTAAAGAAAATCAATAAAACATTAGAATTAAATGACACCTTTTAATTATTTTTAAATAAAATATGGATAATTTTTAAAAATAATTAAAAGGTAAAAAGATAAGAAATTAATGAAAGAAAAAAAATAAAATATTCAAAGTTAGAAATAAATTAAAATAAATATTCTGCAAAGAAATAAAAGAAAATAATTAATATATATAAGTTTTAATATAAGTAATTATGTGTACTAACTAACTATAAGGTTACCAATTAAAAAAAGACATGTATCCAATTTGTTCACTCATTACTTGCCTTCAAGAAAGTGTTGTAATGACCTGGTTCCATCATTATAAAAAAGCCAATAGGGAAAATTTTTGGTTCGGAAAACTTTTTCTTAGTAACTTAGAATTTCCCAACCTAGTCCAGATTTGGACAAAATTGGAGTCATTAAAGTCAATGAAATATTTTTAGCAATTGGTGATTTGATTATGAAGTTGATTACATGAGTAGATAGCTAAGATGTTAAGGAATCTGTACGACTTTAAAGTTTTGAATTCGAGCAAGTAGAACTCCTAAAACTGATCTTGGAGTGAACGAGTAGTTTTTGAGTGTCGTTGGTTGAAGGTGTGTTGTGAAATGAGGTTTTCGAATTCTTAAAATTTCTCACTGTTTTCGTGCAAGTCGCTAAGGGGGATTTCTGCCACCAGGGCGGGGCCGTTGTAGCGGGGCAGACGTGACTTAAAGTCAAAAATAAACCCCAAAAACATTTTATTCTACATTTTTGTAACTTGAGAGCTAAGTAACGAAACCAGGTCTTTTCTCGACAGTTTTCCACTATTCTTGAGGTTAAGGTAAGATTTCACTCTCTAAGTTTTTCAATCGGTAGAATGTAATCTAATTGGTAGCTATCGATAGGGGAGGGTCTTGATATGGAGTTAATGGTGGAAACAACCCTAATTTGGATACTTGGGATCAAGGGTTTGATCATGGGTTCATATAATTGCTAGTAATTTGGATAATTAGTGATCTTTATTGATTCCCGTGTAATAATTATTGTTTGTAGACCAAGAACAAGCATAACAAATCCGAAAGGGGGAGAATCAAGTTTCTTAGGGGATTAAAGCTTTGTTCGAGGTAGGTGATGGTTGTGATTTCATGTTGTGTGATATATGTTGGTTCTTGCTTTATTATGATGCATATATGTATGCGAATGTTGCATTATTGATCACACTAAATGTAAATGCGTATGAACGAATAACTACATACCTTGAATCACTTCTTGATTGTATGATTATAGAGAAGATACTTATGATTGTGATTGTGGCTTGTTTAATGGATTAGGTGTTGCATTTCGACAGACTAACTTGGATAGGTTGCCACATTGCATCATAATTATGGGATCAGTTTCCACTTTAACACGAGTTAGAGTCTACGATACATTCTTTGGGTATTTGAATCTAAGAGAGTATTGAGAAAAAAAATCAATTCAAAATGATTTAGGATCAGAAGTTGATAAACTCGTCAGACACACTTGGGAGGGCCAGGAGCATTGTGCCCTTATAGCTCTAGGAGGCTGGGGTGGCACGCCTGCAGTACGCCTTATTCGAACCTCATTCAAGTGGGGTTGGAGCAGAGCGCCCAGGATGTTCCCAAATAATTGTTTTTCACCCAGTTTGTGTCATTCAGTTGCCTTAACCCTTTCTAAAGTGTATTAACACTTCCATCCTAACTACTTTAAATGACTTCTAAACAACTAGAAGTCATCTAGAATCATCAATTACAACCTTTAATCCATAAATTCAAATTCAAAGAAATTTAAGAGCCAAGTCTAGGAAGCTCTTAGAGTCTTTACAAGAATTCTTTTGCAAATGATTTTAACTTTGTTTGAAGATCTAAAGTTCAAGTTGCGTAAAGAGTAAAAGTTTGAAGTCAATTTCTTCAAAAAATTATATCGGCACTATTTATTCCCAAAAAGTTTAAAATGTTTTCACATTTATATAAGAAGGGAAAGTGAGATTTCCAAAGTGCCTTTGGGCTAGTTTTCATAAAAGAGTAATCGCTTTCTAAATGAAGCGAGAGAGGAAACTTTGATTTCCAAGATAACCTTTCAACTATGTTTTTGAGCAATTATCTCAATTCACTTAAAGAAGTACGTTTTTAAATATAAGAGCTAGAACTATATTCTGGGAGTAGTATTGAGCACCTATATGGATGAGAGTTCAGACAGCTCACAACCCCATAAACCAATGTAACCATCATGGGCAGAAAATGATCATACTTTTTAGACTATTTCTTTAGTGCTTTTTAGCATAGACCAGTGGATCCACTAAGTAGTTTAGGTTCTACAACCTAGGCAAGGTATAGGACGGCCCTGGCAGTGTGAAGCAAAATGATTTATCATCACAATAGCTTTTACGTGATGGTTATCGGTTATTGAAAACCCACAGAAGTAATTATATTCTTAAATACACAGTTATTTATATTTTTACATAGATCTCATAGTTATATGTGTCATTGCATACACAGAGTTAACATCATGTTTTAAACAACTTTTCTTTATATTGCAATTGTTTTAATCTACTTTATATTGAAATGAGTTCTGTTATATTGAGTTGAGATAGGTAAGTTATTCAGTTCATTGCAAGCTTATGTCTTGTTTTCTAATTCCCCTCGCATATTTATACATTCAATGTAGTGATGTCATTTGGCCTGTTTCTTATTATGATGTAGACACATGCAAAGAGGATCATCATCCACTGCATTGTTGATCCAATTGAGCACTCAGAGTCTTGTGGGTGGGTCTTAGTTATTTAGAGGCTTCATAGACAGTCATATGTCAATTTTTGAGTTTCTTTTTCCAGTTTTAATGGTACAAACTTGAGTTGCCACTTTTGGCCAGTTAATGTTGTCGTAATACATTATAAGTGTTTGTTTAACAATCATTTTACTTTAGAAGTATTTTTATTCACGAGTTAAGTCTTTTGTTGAGTAAGTAAGCTAGGCCGAGGATTTTCTTGGTGCCAACAATGGTTCTCGAGTGTCAGTCCCGCCTAGGGTGTATGCTCGAGGCATGACAACCACTTTCTGGCATAAAAATTGGATCGGGTACCACATTTTGGGATGCTAACATTATGGATTTTGTTTCCATGAGAGTACCAATGACTTTTTGTAAATTCATAATGTTGAGAATGTGATTATCGATATTGTACATGTTTGGCATTTGCATATTTATAATGTTGTATTTACTTATGTATGTTACACTTAGTGGGATAACCACGTGATCCTACTTATAAATTGTGGTTGTGTACTAATACTGCACTTGCTTTTATTTTTGTTGAGTAAAGGGCATCTTTCGGTGGCTAGAGATTGACCTCGCTTAGAAGATCAGTAACCGTCGATCTACTTCAAGGGTTAGCCCGTTCTTTCGGGCTGCCTTGAGTTCTCATGTTGTTTATGTCCACATCTTGGACTTAGACTAGTTCCTTAGATTTCTTATGTTTAGCTTGGGTTTGTACCTATTTATAATTGTTAGATGTTTTGGTACATTGACTTTGACGTTCCAAATTATTTCTTCCGCATTGTTTACTTTCGTTGTTAGATCTTTTGAAACTTTATGGGAACTTCAGTTTTAGTAATTTAAACCTTCTTCCGTAGCCTTAAATTGTTTAGTTGGCCCTCTAGTAATGATTCTCCCACCGGAGTGTTAGCATGGGTGCCTGATACGTCCAAACTAACACCTAAAATAAGAAGTGTAAATGGTCGATGTCAATTTACAGAATTAACTAGAGTTGAGGTTGATCCCACATAGAATTTCTTTAAAGAAAAGGTTTCACTGTCGCATTTATTCAAATTTCGTTATTATCTCCTACACAAATAACAATGGAAAGTAAAGTGGGTGTGATTTAGCTGTTGTAATTACCAAAACATGCAAAATCCTAATTTAGGACTAATAGACTATTTAGTTGTAAAGTTGATTCAGTTGATTAAGAGAAACCAGGATTGTGTTCACCAAAATATTAGTTTTAGTGTTCTTCTGTAATTTAGTTTCAGGCAATTCAATGTTTACAAAATCATTGCAAGATACTTTCATCTCTAGTCAGACACATTTCACTCACATTTTCTCAACCTTAGAGTGGTACTAACATTGACCCTCGCGTCCAATGGTTTGAGGTTAAAGTTCTTTTCACTCGAACATAAACTTTAACTCCAATTTGTTAGTTAAGTTCAGATTTTTCCTAACTAATAGCTTTATCTCGAACAAATACCAGATATAGTCTCAATCTAATGTGTGCACTCATCAGATTATAAAGATAAAGAAAGCTAAAAATATAGATTATAAACGTTGAATGTCTTTCACTCATTTTACGAAATTACAGTTATAACTACGTCATGGATCCTATATTCCCAGTTGTGGTGTTTAGCCTCTCCTGGTTTCACGAAGGCATACAACATTAAATTATGAAAACATGATATAAAGACTTATGATAATAATCAGCAAACCAAAAACCACTTTAATAATCTGTAAATTGGAAATCCAATCTTCAAACTAAATTTAATCTTGAAAATTGAAAATCTCAAACTGATGATAATGAAAACTTATTCGTCGTTCAAGCTAAGTCAATATAAAACATAAAAAAATAACCTAATAAATTTAAAATAAGTGTTTCAAAAAGAGTCCTATTCGGAGTAGGACTGAAATGTCGGTTTTCACGGCCACTTCCATGACCGTCACGGGCTTCACAGACCGTGAAACCCTCTGTGGTCTTCCCTTAGAACTCTCCAACATTGGTCTTCAAAACTTGATCACTATAATTTGTATAACGGATTAGACCATGACCCGTCATAGTGAAGATTTTTGCTTCGGTTGCCACTCACTTGACAAATTTGACCAAAAAGGAAATACCATTTGAATGGACCAAAACATCACAGGATAGCTTTTAAATGATCAAGTCTCTGATGACCACATCAATTATCCTAGCACTAATGGTGGGAGGTAAAGATTTTATTATTTATTGTGATGCATCATATTTCTGTTTGGGTGCTATAGTTGATGTAGGATAAGAATGTTATAGCTTATGTCTCACGTTAATTGAAGGTGCATGAGAAGAATTATCCAACACATGATTTGGAGTTGGCAGTGGTATTGTTTGCTCTTAAGATCTGGCGGCATTACCTCTATGGTGTTAATTGTGAGGTGTTTATTAATCATCGTAGTTTGCAACATGTGTTCACTCAAAGGGATATGAATTTAAGACAACAAAAATAGATGGAGTTACTTAAATATTATGATGTGACCATTCAATACCATCCGATCAAGGCTAATGTTGTCGCATACACTTTGAGTCAAAAAGTGGTGAGTATGGGTAGTCTATCTTGCTTGAGTGTAACTAAGCGACCCTTGTCTAAGGAAATTCAGACCTTGGATTCTAAGTTCATGCGATTGGGCATCTCACAGAAAGGAGGGTGTTAGCTAGCATTGAAGTAAGGGCCACATTTATGAAAAAGATCAAGGCTAAGCAATTCAAGGAAGAAAATTTGAAAGAACTTAATGAGAAGACTGTGATTGGTAAGACACAAGAGACCACTCTTGATGCGTAAGATGTGCTAAATTTTAAAGGAAGAATTTGTGTTCCTCAAGTTAATGACATGGTTTAGAAATTGTTGATAAAATTCTATGGTTCGTGATATTCCATTCATCTGGGTGTGACCAAGATGTACCAAGATTTTAAAGTGAATTTGTATGTGGTCGTGCATGAAAAAAATATAGCAGAGTTTGTGGCAGTGTCAAAAATGTAAACAAGTGAAGTATGAATATCAAAGCCTTGCAGGTTTGCTTCAAAGAATGTCAATTCTGGAATGGAAGTGGCAGGGGATAGCCATGAATTTTGTGGTTGGTCTTCCCAAGACTTTGGGGAGGTTTGATTTTATTTGGGTAGTGGTTGATAGATTGACTAAGTCAACCTATTTTATTTTGGTAAGAATAGATTATAATGCGGAACAATTGGCTAAGGTGTATGTAAAAGAGATAATGAGATTGCATAGAGTGCCCCTTTGTATCAGATCGTGGTACACATATTAGTTCTAAGTTTTGGAGGAAATTACATGATGAATTGGGCACACAACTGATTACCTCTTTCCATCTAAAGACGGATGGACAGTCACAGAAGACCATTCAAGTGTTAGAAGACATTTTGAGGGCATATGTGATTGACTTTGGAGGGCATTGAGATAAGTTCATACTTTTGTGTGAGTTTTCTTATAATAATTGTTATCACTCCAACATTCATATGGAACTGTTTGAGGCATTATATGGAAGGGGATGTAGATCGATGGTTCGAGACTTGAGATGTGAAACCATTTGGGTTGATTAAGTGAAGAATGCTCAAGATAAAGTGAGGAGTATCCAAGCTAAGCTTTTAGCAGCCCAGAGTAGACGAAAGAAGTATGAAAATCATAAGGTAAGAGACATGACATTTCAGACCGATGAGTATGTTCTTCTTAAGGTATCACCCATGAAAGGAGTGATGAGATTTTGCATAAAAGGTAAGCTATATCTGTGATACATTAGTACCTTTAAGGCTCTCGAATGTGTAGGGTTTCCATGTGTCCATTTTGATGAGATATCCTGGTGACAGGGATTACATCATTAAGCGGGACTCAATTGTGTTACACAATGACCTCTAGTATAAGGAGGAACCGATTGTAATTCTTGATTGCGATGTCCGGAAGCTGAGGACCAAGGAGATTAAGTCCGTGAAAGATCAATGGAATTATCGTCCACTTGAGAACGCTACGTTGGAAACTAAGAAGGACATGCGAGATAAGTATCCCCAATTGTTCGTCCATTATGGTACTACTCCATTTCTTCATTAGCCTATTTTTCCTAAGTTTGTTACTCATAAAAGAGTGACGGGTAAATTGGTATCTATTATAACAACCGAGTTTGGTCGTTATAGGAAAACCGACGGGGAAAATTTTGGGGTCGGAAAATTTTTTCATAGTAACTTAGAATTTCCAAACCTAGCCCAGATTTGGACAAAATTAGATTCAATAAATTCTAGGGAAATATGGTAGCAATTGGGTGATTTGATTATGAATTTTATTGCATAAGTATATAGCTAAGACGTTAAGGAATACGTATCATTTTACGAAATTGAATTCAGGCGAGTAGAACTCTCGAAACAGATCTTGGCATAAACGAGTAGTTTCTGAGTGTCATTGGTTGAAGGTGTGTTGTAAAATGGGTTTTGGAGTTCTTGAAATTGCTCACTATTTTTGTGCAAGCCTCTAAGACAGGATCTCTTCTACAAGGGTGGGGCCGTTGTAGCGAGGTAGTACTGGTGTGGTGGGGAAAACACGACTTAAAGTCGGAAAATAAACCCCAAAAATGTTTTATTCTACAATTTTCCAACTTGACAGCTAAGGAACGAAACCAAGCCTTTTCTTGACAGCTTTTCACCATTCTTGAGGCTAAAGGTAAGATTTTCACTCACCGAATCCATTTTTCGATCCGTAGAACACAATCTAATGGGTAGTTATCGATGGGGGAGGTTTCAATCTGGAATTTATGGTGGAAACAGTCCTAACTTGGATACTTGGGATTAAGGGTTGATAGCATTGCTAGTAATTTGGGTAATTAGTGATCTTTTATTGATTCTCTTTTTATAATGATTGTTTATATACCAAGAACAAGCGAAACGAGTCCGGTAGGGGAAGAATCAAGTTTCTTAGGGGATTCAAGCTTTGTTAGAAGTAGGTGATGGTTGTGATTTCATGTTGTGTGATATATATTGGTTCTTTCTTCATTGTGATGCATATATGTATGTGAATATTGCGTTATTGATCATACTAAATGTAAATGAGTATGAATGAATAACTACATGCCTTGATTCACTTCTTGATTTTATGATTATTGAGAATATACTTGTGATTATAATTGTGGCTTGTTGAATGGATCGGGTATTGTGTTCTGACACACTAGCTTAGACTGATTGCCACGTTCCGGCATAAATACGGGATCAGTTGTCACGTTTTGGCATAAACACTGGATCGGGTACCATGTTCTAATTTGTTAACAGTTTGGGTTTGGATTCCATGAGAGGACCAATGACTTGTTGTAAATGCATATTGTTGAGAATGCGATAATCGATATTGTATATGTTCGGTATTCGCATGTTTATAATATTGTAATTACTTATGTATGTTGCACTTAGTGAGATAGTCGTGTGATCCTATTAGTACACTATGGTTGTGTATTGATACTGCACTTGCTCTTATTTTTGTTAAGTGCAAGGCATCTTTCAGAGGCTATTGACAAACCTCTCTTAGAAGATTGGTGATCACTGGTCGAATTCAAGGGTGAGCTAGTTCTTCCGAGCTTCCTTGAGTTCCCTTGCTATTTATGTCCACATCTCAGTCTTTGACTAGTTCTTTAGATTTCTTATATTTAGCTTGGGTTGTACCCATTTTCTTTGAGACTTTTGGTTCATTGTTAGATTGACTTTCAGGTTCTAGATTATTTCTTAGCATTGTTTAGATTCGTCGTTGTTAGAACTTTTGGAAGTTTAGGGGAACTTCATTTTCACTTATTTAAACATGCTTCTGTAGCTTTAAATTATTTAGTTGGGCTGTAATAATGGTTCTCCCACCAGAGGGTTAGCATGGGTGCCACTCACGACGGTCTGGGTCGTGGCAAATGTGCACACTTTATATGTTACATTAGCATATATGGTGTATTCTTTCCATGTTAAATTAATTTAGGGGGTAATATGATCCTAGTTAAGTTTAGGCGTGTCTATGAAATTTCGCTCATAATCTAGGGGCTACTTGTGTCTTATTCCTTCAGATTATTTGGAAAGAAGGTGAAAATATGAAATATTTAGTTGAATCATTGTTGAACTATTGGCCTATTCCAGAATCTTGTATATTAATTACAATTTGCTTTTAAATTATTTTGAAAAGTATGTAAAAATATGTGATATCTTTGTGAATCATTGTCGAGTCATTGACTTATTGCCAAATCTTGCATATTAATTGCAATTTGCTTTTAAATGTTTTAGAAAAGAAGGTTAAAATGTGTATATGTAGTTTAATCATCGCCGAGTCATTGGCCTATTGCTAAATTTTGCATATTAAATACAATTTGCTTTTAAATTATTTGGAGAAGAAGGTGAAAATATGCAATATTTAGCTGAATCATAGTTGAGTCATTGAGCTATTACTAAATCTCATATTAATTCCAATTTGCTTTTAAATTATTTGGTTTAAAAGGTAAAAATATGTTATATCTGGTTGAATCATTGCAGAGTCATTGACCTATTGCTAAACTTGCATAGTAATTGCAATTTGCTTTTAAATTATTTGGAAAAGTAGGTGAAAAATGCAATATTTAGCTACAAAATTTAGAGTGTAAAAGATATATTTCACCTAATTATTATATAGTTGACCAATATTAAAATATCTTTACCAATCTTACTAATATAATTTGAAAGTGATATCCTTAATTGAGGCAGACAAGTTATAGCTATAAATTAGCAAAAGGAACTCATTAATCATATCTCTCTCCACTGAATTATAAGAAGGAAACCAAAACATATCCCACATACAAGTTCTAGTTTCATTTGTTCTTAAAATCATGCTTCATTTACCATCACGCTCATCAGGCCGTCATTGACATTACAACACTCTACCTCCACCACCAATGCCTCATTCGTTGATATTCAATTTTACCATTTTTGATTCTGTAACCCCAACAATACACCACCACCAGTGCCTCAACCACTAAAATTCAGTAGTACCATTCAGGATTCCACCACCACCAATGCCTCAATCATTTATATATAGTGGTACCGCCACCGCCACTACCACCACAAATAAATCAACCTCTGATATTCTATTGTACTATTCATGATGCCCCAACAGCACCACCTCCACTACTAATGCCTCAACCACTAATATTCAGTCGAACCATTACCGATTTCACCACATCGACATCATCTATGCCACCACAAATGCCTCAACTACTAATAATTAACAATTTCATTCAAGATTCTATCACCACCAGAACCACCAATGCCTAAACCCCATATACTCAACAATACTTTTGTCAATCTACCATATCAACGACACCAATGCCTCAATCGATAAGATTTTATAGTACCATTCACGATTTTACCACTCATCACCACCACCACCAATGCCTTAATCATTAATATCAATGATACCATCTACAATTCCACCATACATACACCATGATCGCTACCATCAATACCTCAACCACTAATACTGAATAGTACCATTTCAGATTTTGTTGACCAACCACCCCAATTGTGGCCAGAGATGAGGCCCTCAAAATTTTGCAATGTTTTTTATTACCAACTCCAGAGTACATATGATGACGGCGACAATAAAGAAACCCCGAAATGAGTCTTATGATACTGAATGGTCGTGGCTCCGAGCGATTCGACTTTTATAAAATATTTTTCTCTTTGCTTGACTATCATATTGTCCAACCATGTTTTTTCTCCTGGAACTCACTGGACACACCACCAACACCTAGAAGATTAATTTTGCTTCAATAATATAGCTAATGTTCCGGCTATTAGAGGTTATGGAGGAATTACTTTAGTTTCAAAAAATGACATCGTTGTTGGCGATGGAGTTGCAACTAATAAAGAGGAGATACATTGCAAAATTTAGGTACAATGACGTTATTTTATGCACTAACATAAATAGCATAAAATAACATCACTGTACCTTAATGGTGCAATACATCTCGCTACTGATTGCAAGTCCATCGACAACAATGAAGTCATTTTTCCAAAATAAAGTCATTCCTCAACAACCTCCAATTCCTAGAATATTAGTTATATCATTGATGCTAAGTTCTTCTGCTAGGTGTTGGTGGTGTGTCATGTGAGTCTCCAAGAGAAAAATAATGATATGGCGATGATAGTCAAGCATATAGCGATTTTTTTTAGAGAAGTTAGATTCATGAGGACTGCTTTGGGTTAAGACATGTAAGTGAAAAGGTTATGTATGTGGATTTTGATGTGAAATTCAAGCTGATGGAAATTCTATGTTGCAATGTTAGAGCTATTCTCTCATATGCCCTGAAATGTGCATGTATGAATACATTTAGGGATGTCAACTTCAAATCGCAATTTCAAATTCTGAATTCTCCAAAATGTAGGATTTCAAATTCCAGTATTTTTTTCAAATATAAAACTTAAGCAATAAGATTATATTCTGCATAATTAATGTTTATCTTTTTAACTATTTATACTTTTGAATAAATAGTCTCTAGATACACGCTTTACAATTATTTGTATATAATTTTAAAAATATTATTCTATAAAAAGGTGTGTTGCACGTTTATCTCTTATGTTGGAAAGTATTGTGAAAGGACATAGAATAGCTAATTTACAAATAAAGACTTATTTAAATGACAAACTTCTAGATTGATATAATAAGAAGTTTCTATGTAACCTTGAAAATTTCCTCATTACATTATTGGACAAACAACTCTAGTTCTTTCATTTTCAATAACTTATTCTTAAAAATAAACAAAAAGTATGTTTGGACATGCAAACTAAAGTATGTACAAAATTCAATCTGGGGGTAATATAGTGCATAATGAATAATATAAAGAGGCATAAAAATAAATTATAAGTACAATTATAATGAAAAAAACAAATGGAAAAGTGATTGCATTGCAAGAGAATCAAAGGAAAAATATAAAGAATCCAATTAACTTGAAGATAAATATATTGCACTCACTATTGAACTTCATAGCAAATAAATACCCTTTAACTACTAAAAAGTATAATGCAAGTGATATGGTAAATGATAGAGATTGCATATAAAATTTTAAAACATAAATAAATATGTTTCTTGATCTTATATAAGATCAAGAAACATATTACATCATATAGATGAGCCACTCGAAAGACTAGTATAGATTCATCTATCTGAGAACGAAAAGTAGAGAATTTTATGAACTTTGAAAGTATTCCGTAATTATCAAAATCTAGAAATAAAACCAACTTCCATGTGGAGAGTTTCCGAAGAGATTTTCCTCATAGATTTGCGGTTTGACTTTTATATAGTCAATTTTTTTTAAAGAGGAGAACCTACAAAAAGCACTTCAACAAGGCCCCTGCACTACAAAAAAATACCTAAATTGTGGGAGTTTCAAAGTGAAGGTTAGTTGCAATCCCCACAAATTACTTTAAGTACTGGAGGTTTTAAGGTGACAGAAAATATAAGTAAATGGCAAGGGTTCAGAACCCCCGCCATCTGAAAAGAGAAAAAATCTAAATAAATAGGGGGAGTTTAAACCCCCATCATCTGAAAATAAGAATTTTTATTTCAAAAATATAAAAGTTTATTAGTATTTACTTAAAAATGAAAACCATTATCATGAATATGTAAGCCGGGGTTTAACACTTTCCCTCATTATTTTTCCTCCCAAAATTTTAGGGATGTAGGAAAAATGCTATGAGAATTTTCTTGCTCCCTGTCACTCCAAAGCATCGATTTGATGAAGAGAAGAAGAGAAGTATGGTGATTTATGTTTGAAGAAGAGAAGAGGAACTCTAGTTAGGTGTTGATTTTCCATTGAAGAAGAGAGGATTGATTAAGTTCTCTCTAAGCTCGCAAATTTGCTCTTCCGCCGACGAATATTCTCAAAATCGTCACAGGTGAGAATATATTCTCCCTCATGTGTAGTATTAGGAGCTATTAATAGTGTATTTGATTCAGATATAGCTAAAGTTAGTTGTTCGTTCGATTTATTTCTGAATTTTTTATTTTGGAATTAGTGTGTTTTCGTTCAATATATTGATGAGGTAAGTTGTACTTTATAAGGAATCAGCTACATTTCTGAATTGTTAGCACTGATTCTAACTCCTAAGCTCTTAGATGTTTCAACATATGCTGCAATGTGTGAAAACTTATTATTTGGTGCAAATTGCAACTCGATGAGTCAAAGTTTCTATTATCATTTCTAGACTAAATTTTGCAGTCCTAGAATCTAATAAAGTTATGAATGTTGACTGAATTTGAAGGTTCTGGATATTGTTAAGTTCCATTGTAGTACCATCATATTATCTATTCTAGATTATATAGATATACATTTGTTCTATTAGAGTGGTTTTCAATAGATCTTCTACTTGAATTTTCCAATCCTATTCTATGTGCTTATTTGAGATTTCTACAATTATTTTGGGGTTTATCTGATTGTTTGAGATTTTGTGTTGGATTTGAGTTTTAGATGACTATTCATCAAGCAGATATTGAATGTATGAGCTGTTTCCTAGTATTAGGCATAGGAAGTGGTGATGTTCTAGCTCTAGATGTATTTGCAGGTCATCTGAAATAGAGATTTAGGGATTTCCATCCTGGTTGAGTTGCAGAATGAATGGTATATTTCCTATAGAACTCTCTTTTATGTGTGCTCTTTCATATTATGTTGTTGGACATAAGACTAGTCACTACAAAAAAATATGAAGTCATAAGTTGCTTTGAATTCTGCTCAACGTTTTATTTGGTTAACGTTAGTCTTAATTGTTTTGGTAGGTTAAATTTTGGATTCTCACTGAAAGATGTGTGACTCGTGAAATAAAAGTTGTTCAGAGAGTACGTTTGTAGAGTACTGATAATTTTGGAGCTCAAGTTGCTGATTTTGGTGCGATAAAGACGGTTGATAATAGTGACAAGGAAAATAAGTCTGCATATGTCATTGCAGAGTACTGCTCTAGGTTAGTGTAATAATTTTTTCACTTTCACTTTTCATTTATCTCTAATCAGTTGTTTCTGATTGTCCAAACTTTATTGAAGAACATTCTACACACTAAAGGGAATTATCAAAGTTAAGTACAGACAAGATGTTTGTGAGGTTGGTGATGAAGGTGGATTAATTCTAAATGTCCACAGTAACAGGGAAGGGTTAGTTACAATGGCAAGGT
Source organism: Solanum pennellii (assembly GCF_001406875.1). Taxonomy (NCBI): domain Eukaryota; kingdom Viridiplantae; phylum Streptophyta; class Magnoliopsida; order Solanales; family Solanaceae; genus Solanum; species Solanum pennellii. The sequence continues at coordinate 10,181,008 of NC_028647.1, forward strand.
CGCTTTCTTTTTGGACTTAAAAGTTCTGTTATATTGTTTTTGAAAGTGATGGCTTTCTCATTGAGAAATTGGTGCAGATTAAAATTGGCATGGATGTAGTAACATCTAAGTTGTTGATCTCATGTTCAAGAGAACCAAATAATTGTGCACATATATGGATTGCTTAAATGTTTTAGATTTTTTTTTTATCATTTGTTATTGTTTCACTCTTCTTGAGAATTTGGTGTAATTTGCCCTTCTAACTTACATTTCTTTTCTTTTGAAGCTTAGATGTTGATTTTGTGCCAAGATAAGTAACAGATAGTGGAAATTGATAAGTAGAGAATTAAGATCTCTTGTTGTTTCCTTTCAGGTAATGATTTTCCTTGTTTATTTGTTGTATTGTTTATGTGAGTTGTGACAAGAATTTTATGAATTCGACACTACTGTTAATTGTGACGTGCACTGTATTTGATACTGTTGTATATTTTGTGCTTGGTGGACTGCAAATAGCGATTGTTTTGTGTGAATTTAGGTATCGTTGTAGATTACAGAAGTGAATTATGTATCATTTTAAATTTTGGTACCATTGTAGATTGCAGTTCTTTGTTGTTATTTTCTTTAATGCCTTGCCACTTTCAAATAAGATTAGGTGTATTTGCAACTACCATATTAATGTCCACTTCAGTCATGTTGTATTCGGATGTACATATAGTAAAAATTATACTTTAGGACAGGTACTCATTCAGGAGCATCCTTGAGAAAGGCTAGTCTTATGTGGGATTGCCATCCTAGAGAAGGAAAAGGAGATGGTCAAACTATTAGGAAGTGACTATTAAAAATAAAAGCTTTTCCGAACCTCTTGTATCTCTGATGGATACAAATACTATAATAGCAATATGAACACTAATAGACAGTAATGCCACTTATGTCAATTAGAAATAATTGGTTGTATTTGAGCCTCATGCCTTCATGTGTTGTATTCTTCTTCTCCCTTCAGATCTTACTAGCTTTCTAGTGATTGTGCTCTTAGAGATGGCACATATAGTTGCATGCATGACTATTATTTGACTTATAACATTCCACTGGATATTCAGGTGAAGGGACACCTGAAGGACAAGAAATATGAAACATTAGTTGATACAGATCTTCAAAATTACAATGAAGAAGAGGTGTACCAGCTTATTGAGGTAGCTCTACTTTGCACACAAAGTATTCCTACGGAACGTCCAATGATGTCAGAAGTTGTAAGAATGTTTGAAGGTAATGACCTTGCTGAGAGGTGGGAGGACATCGTTGCATATGAATGATAGTGAATCTTTTCATCAATAAAAGCAAGATTAGCGAAGGACTGTTCTAATAGTGATTTGAAGTTTCTTGTAATTTTAATGGTTGAAGTGAATGATGTTTTTTTAATATAGTTTGTAAAACTAATAGTACATTTTATAATATGTTCTTTTGTGTTGAAACATTTTGTTATTTCTTAATGCTAATAAGCCCCTTTTAGGTTTGACTATGATGCACATGCTAAATAATCATTAATATTTAAAATATAATTTTTCTAAAAGGTTACATGTTCATAAATTACAGGGGTTAGAACTCCTGTTATTCTTAATGTAAAATTCATGATTTGTGGGGGTTTTGACTCCCAAAGTTGACAAATTGTTGGTGTTTTGACTCCCAGAACTTGAACTGCAGTTTTTTGACATACATTTTTGGGGTTAAAACCCCTACTAATGGTACCCAGGGTTGGTCAAAAACTCCCGCTACTTAATTGTGACACACCTATTTGTAGTGGTCGTCCCGACTGCCGCAACACTAAATTGTGGGGGTTACCGATTGCCACTGTTGACACCCAAATTTTGACCCTCCTCGATATCAATTAACTAGCAAGATTCTCGAGTTTAAACAATTTAGAATAATTAATTTTATTGTGAGTTATTTTAAATAAGGTTTGACACTTTTTATATTGTTTTAACTAGCGTATTTATCTTACATATTTATCCGGATAATTATATAAATTTCATTAATATTCAAAATCATCATAATGGTAGTAATAATTTGTTTACATGAATCTTTGGTTAATTATTTTAACTTATATCTTACTTAAATTTTTTGTCAAAAATTCCGAAGTTGATTTGATTTAACTATTTCCTTAAAGTCCAAAAACATGACCCACTTTCCTTATTTTGAATTTATGTCCAGCAGCCCATTTTCTTGGAATTGTTAAGACTAAATCAGAAGCCCAATTCTCCCTTTATTTTATTTTCCAGGCCCAACCTTTTCAAATTCATTTCCCAGCCCAACATATTCCTGACCCGGCCCACTTCTATACCCTTTGAAGAAGTCCAGGTCGTCAATATTGCAGCTGTCCAACACGATAAACAGCAGCGATACACGGCGAGTTAAGGAAGACGATGACTATAGTGCATGAACAACCGCCAATGACCCTTACGCACCTCACTGCCTCACGCTCTAGAAGCGACAACCTACGATTCAATACGGCGACGTGAAGATAGACGGAAAGCAACCACTTTCACGCGTTTTCTTCCTTTTTCTGTCATTAGTACGATTTGATGCAGAGAAGCGGTAGGAGATGGCGAAATCTCGAGCACCCAGTCGAAATCGAGCATCCAAATCGCTGTTCCGTTGAAGGGATTGTACAATTTCGTACATACTCTTGCTGTCCAACCTTATCCCTTAAGAGATTTTTCGAATTTCAACGGATGGTGGGTCCAAAATCCTTCAAGTTTTCCCCCCTTTTTCGCATCAGAAAACCCTAAATTCCCCTCTATATAAATTCTGGTTCTTTTTCGTTTCTCTTCCTGAAAAACAGAGAAAGTCTGAGAGAAGAAAAGGGGATTGGAAATTTTTTAAGTTAGCTTTTGTTGAGAATTCTTATAGCAGATTTAGTGATAAAACAAAACAACTATAAGCCATATAGAAATATTAAATATAGTCAGGAAGAACAGTAGAAAGTTTTGTTTCTTCTTTCTTGTTGAGTGTTTGAGTTTAGTATTTCTTTCGAACGTTGTTGGCTGTTGTTTGTGCTCTGTAGGCTGACATCGGCTCGTTATTGTTCTATTTTGCTTTCTACAACAAGGTAAACAACTCCTAGTTATATATATATATACTAGATATCAGGTGCCTGCGCAGGCTTAACGTATGTTAGTTGTTGTTTTTTTAAAATTATGTGACACAAATGAAATTTGAAAAAGTTAACTAAATTTTTTACATGTATTTTTTAAAAAATATTTCAAATTATGAATTTATGTACCTTTTTTGTCATTTTCGAATAATATATGTTACTATATCTGTTTTATTTTATGTGATACAAGTGATATTAGAAAAGTTAACGAAATTTCTTATATGATTCTCACATATTTTTAGTTGTCATTTTACTGTGATTCATAGTACTTTTTAGTTCTTACGTTATTTTCAAACAATATATGTAACTTTTTCTTTGTTTCGACAAAAATAAGGGATTCAATTAAGTTTTATCATATTTTTTTAACTATGTTTTACTAAAAATATCTTAAATTGTTACATTTCGTTTTTTGGTTTTTTTTTATATGTAATTTTCAAATATGTAACAAATTAGAAGTTAAAACGAAGAAATTAAAGTTTTCAAATCATTATATTTCTATATTAAAATGTTCAAATCTTTAAAGCTCCACATATATGCACAAATTAATAGAAAGAAGCCAAGCGATTTTCTTAAAAAGAAATATATGAAAGCTCATTTTAATAATAACACATGTACATTTCATTTTTAATATATGAATCCCCTTTTTTCGATTTATATGAACTTATTGTTTTATTTTATTTCAAAAAGAAATTTAACTTCTGAATTTTAATTTTTTTATATAGCATATTTAAAATCAGAAAATTAAAAATATTTCAATATACAAAATTTAAATATACATATAAATTCTAATTCTAATTTTAATTTTGATTGATTCCACCTAATATTATATTTGATATATAATTATTAAGAGCTAAGGGTAATCATTATTTATTTACTTTCATAATAAACAGATATCATATCACAATAACTCATAAAAAAAATGAAGAAAATACAAAAGTGAGGTAATACTTATAATAATAACTAAATATGTTTCTAGAACTATTTAATTTTGTTGTTATCATTCGTGGTAGATTTTTGTTTGCATGAAATTACATTTTTACCTTTGATCATCATTCACTTCATATATATAAAGATGTTTCTAGAATTATTTATTCTTGTTAGATTTTTGTTAGAATGAAATTACATTTTTAGTCGTCTTTAATACAAATGTATCATCCTATGCATTTTTATTTGTAAAGTTACTTTTCAACATCTTTTTCTTTAATTTCAATCAAGTATATATTATTAATTTGATCACACTTATTTATTTTCAAGTATATTATTAGAGCTAAAATAAAGATGAAAATAATTAATTCATGATAAACTTTTATATAAAAAGTAGGCATTTTTATAAGCACGATAAATAAAAAAAAATATTAAGAATTAAATTAAAGTAATAGTAAAATAGAGTAATAATAAAATACATATCATAATAACTCATAAAAGAAAAGAAAGTGAAGTAATAACAAAATAAGTTAATGGTAATAACAATAACTTAAGATGTTTCTAGATATATTTAATTTTTTTATTATCATTCTTGATAGATTTTTGTTAGCATGAAATTACATTTTTGCCCTTGATCATTATTCACTTCATATATAGAAAGATGTTTCTAGAATTATTAATTATCTTTCTTAATAGATTTTTGTTAGTGTGAAATTACATTTTCGCCCTTGGTCGTCCTCCCACTTCACTCTTCTATATAATAGATATATGAATCCCTCCTTTCGATTTATATGAACTTATTGTTTTATTTTATTTCGAAAAGAAAATTAACTTCTGAATTTTAATTTTATTATATAGCATATTTAAAATCAGAAAATTAAAAATATTTCAATACACAAAATTTAATATACATATAAATTCTAATTTTTATTGTGATTGATTTCACCTAATATTATACTTGATATATAAAGCGCAATCATTATTTATTTACTTTCATATAATAAACAGATATCACAATAACTCATAAAAAATGAAGAAAATACAAAGAGATAATACTACTAATAATAACTAAATATGTTTCTAGAACTATTTAATTTTGTTTTTATCATTCGTGGTAGATTTTTGCTTGCATGAAGTTACATTTTTACCTTTGATCATCAATCACTTAATATATATAAAGATGTTTCTAGAACTATTTATTCTTGTTAGATTTTTGTTAGAATGAAATTATATTTTTAGGCGTCTTTAATACAAATGTATCATCCTATTTATTTTTATTTGTAAAGTTACTTTCAACATCTTTTTCTTTAATTTCAATCAAATAAATATTATTGATTTGATCTACTCATTTATTTTCAAGTATATTATTAGAGCCAAAATAAAGATGAAAATAATTAATTTATGATAAATTTTTATATAAAAAGTAGGCATTTTTATAAGCACAATGAATAAAAAAATATTAAAAATTAAATTAAAGTAATAGTAAAATAGAGTAATAATAAAATAGATATCATAATAACTCATAAAAAAAAAGTGAAGTAATAACAAAATAAGTTAATGGTAATAACAATAACTTAAGATGTTTCTAGAATTATTTAATTTTATCATTATCATTCTTGATAGATTTTTGTTAGCGTGAAATTACATTTTTGACCTTGATCATTATTCACTTCATATATAAAAAGATAATTCTAGAATTATTTATTATCTTTCTTCATAGATTTTTGTTAGAGTGAAATTACATAATTCTAGAATTATTTATTATCTTTCTTAATAAAATTTTGTTAACTTAAAATTACATTTTCGCCCTTGGTCGTCCTCCCACTTCACTCTTCTATATAATAGAAATAT
>NC_028647.1:10186927-10190139 GCF_001406875.1 Solanum pennellii
TATATATATATATATATATATTATTCGGAGATGATTTTATATGATTCGCCTTGAGCATAAGTTGTCTCTTTTTTTTTTTGAAATGGTAGTGCAAATTTTGGTCTCAAAGTTATTTGATGATTAGCAATCGTATCTCTATTTGTTCTCTTTTGGTTTCGTGATCGGCATACTAGCCTCGAACTCTAGTTTGTTCTGTTGGATGGTTATGAAACTGTTATGTTCTTCTTTTGTTAAAGGCATTACTTGTGTTCCCTTCTTGGGTTTGAATGGTGCCGAATGAATCATGCTATTGTACATTTAGCCATTGTTGAATATGATTTGGAATTTTGAGTTGGTGTTCTTCAACGCATGGTCAAAATTTGTTTGTGTCTCGTTTTGGGAAGAAAATGCCTCACTTGGACTTGCAGATTATTTATTGCTCATTATTTTAGTTTTTTTTTTTAAAAAAAAAGATATGGGTCTGTGAATCTTATCGTCTTCTTTTATTTCTAGGTATAGGTTTGTTTGTTTTGGCGCCGTTTAATAGTCGAAAACCTGAAACTTTGTCATCATTCGGGTTATCCTTCACCCTTGTATCCGTCTTATGATATAATTTTTTCTCTGTGGTTCTTTAAAATATAATGTGGTTGCTATTTTACTTTGGCTTAAGTTCACAATATGTTATTAGCATATGTCCATGCATTCGGTAAGTGGGTCGTTACTTAAATCTGTATATCATTCTTGTAGCTGATTTGCCTTATTTGGGAATATCTTGATACCTCATTCTTTGCTTATTTGTTTTGACCTGCATCACTGGTAGTTAATTATTTTTTTAAAGAAAATGTATCTCTGTTCTTTGCTAAAATTGGAGACTCCATCTTCTGTTGGGGTCATTTTTTGGCAACTTTGAATAGATTTGATGATTAAATATTTTATGATCCTTGGTTCATCTTTGTTAATAAAGCTTCCTACTAACATGAAAATGACTCTCTAAGAGTAGCGATGTTCTTACCGTATAGTCAAAGTTTTATTCCATGTTTCGGATTTGCAGCAAATTAGTTGTCACTTATTTAATAGAGCATTGGTGTAGCTCGTTTTTTTCCCTTAATATTGCGTTGTTGTTTATTCCTTCTCGCATTTTTATGAACTGATTTTGTCTTAGGTTCTATGCGGCCTTTATATTAAGATTTTTGCCTTGACAATGTGTCAATATCCTTACTTTGTTAATTATGGTTCCTTGAGGGTATGTCATAACCATTTTTATTACAAAAGAGGCAAAGTAGCAGGAATGCCTCTTTTCAAATAAATCGAGCTTTTAATTATAAATTAAGTTATCAATTAGAGTTCTTTCTATTTGGGGTCAGTTCTCCCAGTCCATTTTGGAAGAAGAGTCGCAGTGATTTGTTCAATTATGTTTTGAATTTGCTAAAAGTATCTTCCAATGTTGTTTTGGGTTTCAATTGGATCTGTGAATTACATGTTCATTTATTTTTTTTAGAAAGGTCTCAAGCAACATGTGCAATGAGATAATTGTTAAATAATCTTATTAGTGGATAGTTTAATTATTCATTGGAAAGTATGTTAAAAAGCTCTTTCATTATTTTTTTTAATTATTTTATTTTTATTTTTGTTGTGTCATTGGCTTTTAACTAATCCGTATCACTATTTTTTTTGTTGCATGTGAAATCCATCAGAGTTCACCATGAACTCCTTCCTTTGCATTTTCGAGAAAGCCGTAAAGGTTCAAACTATGCCTTTCCGAATCAATCAATCCATTTAAAACCGAAGTATAGGTCCCTGAGTTAGAAGAATTCGGAGCAAACCAAGGAGTTGAAGTTATGGGCCATAAAGAGTTCAAAGTTTTTATTTCGAAAAAAATTTGTATTTTTGGGCCTAAGCCCTTGTTGTATTTCTTTTCGCACTTACTATTTTTATGGTTAGTCTAGGACATGTACAAAGAAAAATGGGTCAAACCAAAAGAAAATGGGTCAAAAACCGAAAACAAGTGGGTCCGAATTTCGGTCCAAGCGGACAGAAAACCCAGAGTTGGACCCAATTCTCTCTCCTTACATGCTTTTAATTGTCTATCTGCTTTATTTTCATTAATTTTAAAGTTAAAAAATCCAAAATCCCCCGCAAATGTCGTAAATACTTTTATCAACTTAAAATTAAAATAATAATCTTAAAACAAAATGAATTAGATAATAAGATAATATTTTAACTTTCTACTATTCTAAATGTTTTTTCAATTTGAGTTAAATCGACTTTTAGCCAAACTAAGTTAGTTATCGGAAAACCGCATTAGCGGACATTTTAGGTGTCTAACACCTTCCTAAGGCGTTTATAGAAGTCCCTAAACCCCTCTAAATGTTTTCAAATAATTTTTCTGTTAAGTCTTTTAAAGACGTTAGTTTTCTTGATTTTTTCTTAAAATTAACTGGCGACTGTCGAAAATTCTTAAAACAAATGTTTTTCCTTTTCCCTATAAAACAAAAATGGCGACTCCGCTGGGGATTAGGAGGATTCTAACCTTAAAATAGGGGTGGACATTCGGTATTTCGGTTCGGTTCGGGTTTTTCTTTCGGTTTTCGGTTTTTGTAAATTGCGTACCGAATACCGAATCAAAATATTTCGGTTCGGTTCGGCTTTTGTTAATTCGGTTCGGTTTTTTATTTCGGTTTTTTAATGGGCCTGTTTAGTGGGCTTTTTAAAATTTTAAACTTTACAATCTTTTCAATTTTTTGTTTGATTTTTCAACTTAATGTGCTAAAAAGTAAAAATAGACAATAAATCAAAGAAGTGCATTACTAATTTACTACCAAATTTCAATATATCAATGATTCAAATCTTCAATATGTCATTAGGCATTAACATCGCAAATTTTAAATTTACAATATCACTAAAACACACAATTTGAAATTCACAATGACACTAAAACAAAAGTTGCATTGTAGATTTGTAGTTAATGTCTTCACAATACAACATAATAACAATCTAACAAGTAACAATAAAGTCTTTCATGAACTCATAATAAACAATAATAAGCAACAAACAATGTATTTTAAACTTCTTGTCTTCTTCCATGAGATTACTTTCAACAATAACAAACAACAATAATGAGTTTCTTGACTTTCTTCCATGAGATCGCTTTCAACTTTCAAGTGTCACGTGCCAACAAAATTATTTCTTCATTGTCTTGACCCTTGGACCTTTTAAGATAAAATCAAATATTA
>NC_028647.1:10192018-10223434 GCF_001406875.1 Solanum pennellii
GGCGGCTGGCGGCGCTGCTGCTGGTGGACGGTGGACGGCGGCTGGAGTAGAAGAGGAAGAGGAGAAAAGAAGAGGAAGAAGAGTTGAACTGCTGAAGAGTGAAGAGGAGAGGAGAGGATGAGGAGTGAGGAAGAGTCTATGGAAAGAGTCAAAAATCAAAATGATAGGGTATTAGGGTTTCTTACATTCTTATTTTTTTAAAAAAAATTATTTAATATTAATAATTATTAAATATAATATAATTTATAAATTATAATATAATATTTCGGTTTAAACCAAAATACCGAATTTCAAAGTAATATGTACCGAAAACCGAATCGAAATACCAAAAATACAAAAATTAAACCGAATATCGAACCGAAAACCGAAATACCGAAACCGAAATTCTGAAAAATTTTGGTTCGGTTCGGTGTTTCGGTTTTCCGGTGTTTATGCCCACCCCTACTTAAAACTAACTTTATTTTGATATTTGTAATAAATGCTAACTTGTTTACTTTACCTTAGTTTTGGAATTGTTGCATTTTCATGGCATATTTCTGCCAAATGACAAATAGATGCATTAGGAAAATGAAAGTTACGTGGCTTTTCATGGCTTTCTTCAGAATACACAAGAGTTTCATTTGGAAGTATCAAACAAATAGTTAGAATGATGTCATCCGACGTTGTTTGGTAGCTTCACCTCGATGTTTGTCCGACTCGGGTAACCGTCAACTTGAAACCTATTCTAGTAAACCTAAGATAGAGTGAAACCAAAACAAAAAATTAAGAATTAGCCTAAGACAGCCTAATATCCAAGGTGTATTAAGTCAATTTAGTAGAAAACTGTCAAAATCGTATCTAAGGTCTCCGACCTAACGACACGTCATTTTATTTGACATTTGAATGATGTACGTGTGAAAATCAATTTGAGGTGGGTAAACCTAACTAGCTTCTGTTTTGTAGATATGGACCGTTTTCCAAAGTTTGACATGGTTATAGCAGCGCCACCTCAATTTACAATGTGGTATAATAATCTCAACAGGAATCATAGAAGAACTATCAACAAATACGTGGGTGCATTGACAGAGTTGATCAACATGAACGGTTGGCCAAAACTGGTTGAGGTCCTCACGAGATATTGGGATAGCCAACGAATGGTGTTCCGATTTGGAACCGCTGAAATTACCCCGACATTTGAGGAGATCAGAGACTGCATAGACACAGTAGGTACTGAGATAGAAAGAAAGGCAAGGAAACAAGAAGACATTTTCATCCCAAATAAACCTTCCATAGAAGATATTACAGACTAGCTCGGGTTAGGGAAAAATTTTGCATATTGGTGCCAAGAATCGCACATATCATTCAGAGGCCTGTATATCAGATTCGGACATGCGAGTTTCTACTCCACTTACAATTGAGAGTTCAGGGTCTCTTACAGAGAATGGAATGAAATTCATCCTCTAGCATTTGTTGTAGCGTTGTTAAGAACGATGGTCTTCCCGCATGGCCCAAGTCTGAGCATGAATACCCGACGCACACTCTATTTAAAGGGTACGAGAACCAAAAAATAACAAAATACTACCCTATAGCCCCGGTCATCCTATCCGACATGTATCGAGCCTTGGGAAAGTGTAAAGAGGGAATCGATACTTCCAAGGATGTAACCTACTCCTTTAGTGGTGCATTTACAGCCACTTGTCAAAGGATGTTGGGACTCAGAAGCTACATACTCTCGACAACAAAAACACCCTTAAAGATTTGAATGACATGTTGTACTGGGCGAATATGGACAATCGGAGAACAAGGAGGAGATGGGCTCAGATTTTTTCCGAATTGAGAGAAGAAGATCTCCAATGGATGTTTGACCGTTTCATCTCCAAAGAAGTCGTCGTGGAGAGCCGCAGACAAATTGTGTTTCCTCTACTAGGTATTCGGGGAATTCGCCCTTATGCACCCTTTCGAGTCTTGCGACAGTTCGGGAGGAGACAAATGTACCAAAGAGGCGTACTATGGCGCTTATGTAACAATATTGGAGACGATAGAGTGCACGACGCGTCTGATATGTTTATAGAATGAAAAAGTGTCAAGCGTATGGATAAAGACATCATCGCCCCTGACCGATTCAATGCCGGATATGACAAGGGTTACAAAGAATGGCTGAAGAGGACATACAAAACATCTCCTCCCAAACCCCTTACAGCTTTGGTAGCGTAACGGACAGAGAAGCCAAAGTAGTGGCCGAGCTACAAGAGGTAAAGAAAGAGGCCCAAGAAGTGTACGCTAAGTTTGTCGAGAACCAAGATACTCTTGAGAAGGCGAATCAAGAGGTGGAAAGACTAAGGTAAGGCGTGGTTGTGATAATTTCAATACCTGGGTCAAGGAGAAAATCGAGAGGATGCGATACGAAAGCTTGGAAGACAAAGGACGCCTGGGTGAAGGATTCTTGTCGATGCTAAGATATGTGTTTGAGCAATACAAGACTCAGGGGGATGGCAACGGAGCAGGACCATCAAGCACATCATAGTGGATTTCGCCCCTGTAAGGGTTTTTATATGTATTTATGTTGTTTTTAGCCCCTGCGTGGGCCTGCCTTTATTGCACGTTCAAATGGCCCCTGCGTGGGTCTGTCTTTAATGTTTTATCCTTTATTTTCCGCTTTGTGAACATTATTTGCTTGTGAAATATTTCTTGGGGGAAATTATTTATTTGGTTCAGATTCACGCGTATATCATTCAAATTCGCTAGGCCTACCCTTGGCATAAAAGGGTCCCCATGTATGTGTTAGGACGCGATATATGTGCTATTAATTATTTATGTGTTATGTTGCTATGAATGAGGATATCGTAAACCCACTCCTATCCAGAAATTTCCATAAGATATATACAAACAAGTCACTGTTACAAAATGTCTAACCAAAATTTCTGAGTCTCAAGTTTCTCACTCAAAAGACATCTCTCATACCCCAAATCCTAAAACATTACGCTACTGTCTCAGGAAAGGCGAATCACTGCTATGGACAAGGGAAAGAGTATCCAGACTGGACCAAGCAAAGAAGAGAAAATCGACACACAAAAGCAGCTCGGAAAGCACCTGTACGACCTACTGTCTCCTCCTGGGAGCCCCGAGGAGGAAATCAACGAAGAGAATTATGAGGAGGCACTTGCCCGCAAACCTTTTTTCGAAGCACTTCTGGCAAAAGGAGATAAGAAAATTTCTCTCAAAGCATATCCACGGGAATACCGAAAAAGGATAGAGTCCATCTCGTGTGCCCTCATTTTTGAGCATTATCGATCTAGACGTATGCTGAGGCCCGTTGAAAGAGCATCTTCCCAAGTGAATCAGGGGACCGCCACAAGACTTGTGAGTGTCATCCAACCAGAAAGGGCATATGATAGAAGAATGCATAGAGTTCAAGAACGCAGTCCGTCGTTTGTTCAGCATGGACAGTACTCCGAACACTTGGGGTGATGGAGTCCTCCTTGTATGTGACGAACCGCGGCTTGACATACCAGTCACAGAGAAGACCATATTCTATCATTTGCTCATTCATGCCATTTAAGAAACCGATGAAGGAAGTTTAAACAGAATTAGTTCAGAATGGAGTCTTTACCTGTTTCTACGGGGGCTTGGAAGTATCGCATTATCTTCAGTACGAAGTTCAGAAGCGTTGTCCGTATCACGATGCCGCAGACCACAACATTAAAAAGTGTCTTGAGTTCCGCCACGACGTCGAATCCCTCGTCAACATGGGAAAGATTTGAGTCAAGTTTATTCCTCGTGACTGATTGCTGCAACGAGAAGAAGAATGACTGAGATGTAGTCATTATTATTATCTTTAAATCTTTGTTGTCTTTCAATTTCCTTGTAATCGCAATGAATGAATGAATGAAGATATTTCTTTTTGTACTCGAATTACGTTGGGCCTAAATTCTCCTAGTGAGATACGTAGGCAGCCTTCCCAGGCCCGGCCCCTATCTTTAAAAACTTTTCATTCTCCCCCTTCATGTTATGAGAAGATACGAAGGTCAGATCAACGGACGTCAAAGAGCAGTTGCAAGAAGACCTTAGCTCAACGGGATTTAGCCTTTCTGAGATGGTGTCGAAACTAAAACAAGCAAATTCCTGCTTGTTAAAAAATGTGTTCCGTCCTTACTCTTGAGTTGAAGATATCCTCAAACAAAGCAACTTGTGTGTTTATGTTCTCTCTACGTGATATTATGCATTTAGTATTCTGAATCTGCACTGACAAATATGCCTTTGAGTTATTTTTCTTCTCAGGTACTTTGAAACTAATCTGTGTCGATTAAAAGCTGGCAGATCATCCCTATTTCACCAGATCAAAAGGTCCCGCAGATTCCTTCCCTAAACGAGATTCAGACAAAAGAAAGTTCGTCATGGGATATAGTGATAAAGAAGTAAGTCTTACCGATGTTCTGGTGGATCAACCCACCATAGCAGACCAGAATGAGTTGATTCTGCAGCTGATGCAACAGATTGCAGAGATGAGGGTAGAAATGCAAAGGAGACAGGATCTACCTCCGCCAAGTTTTGCCTCTAACGCTGCTGATGGGAGACCTCCAATCTACTTTCCTTCCTCAAATATGGATCCAGCTCAGAACCATCCATCTGCACCTACTTAGAATCCATCGGTTAAAGATTTGACTATCCAAAATCTCCAATATGCTTCCGCATCCTACCAAACTCCACCTCCTCCTCAAAACAACCACCCCAAAATGCCACCCCATCCTCAAAATACCCACCATCAAATCGCTCCAACACCGCAAAATGAAAACCAAAACCAAAATCAAAATACTTTCGATCCCCAAACACCCCATCACCACTTAAATCAGAATACCAATCCTTAGACTTACCCACAGAATTATCAAACCACTCAAAATGCCCAGAGTCCCTCTGTAGCTCTACCGTTACCTAAAAGAACCACTTTCCAAATTCCTCTCCCTGCCAAGCACGATGTGCACGGTTCTGAGTTGGACCATTAGGAGGAACCATAAAGGGAGTAGAGGGAAAAGGAAGAGGCAAAGGTGGACATAAAAGAAGAGATCAATAAAGCCATGAAAGAGATCCAATGCGTCCCTGATATCACCGGGCTTAGTTATGAAGATTTATGTATTCATCCAAATTTAAACCTTCCAGAATCCCAAAATTTGATACTTTCAGAGGAGTGGGAATCCCTATGGCTCATTTGAGATCCTACTGTGACCAGCTCGTTGGAGTTGGTAGGGATGAAGCTCTATTGATGCGGCTCTTCAGCCGAAGCCTGTGCGGAGAAGCTCTTGAATGGTTCACCTCGCATCAAACCAGGCAATGGCCCTGTTGGAATGCATTGGCTAAAGATTTTATCGATCGATTCGCTTACAACGTAGAAATTGTTCCAGATCGATACTCTTTGGAGAAGATGAAGCAAAAATCAACCGAGAGCTATAGGGAGTTTGCCTATAGGTGGAGAAAAGAAGCGGCGAGGGTGATACTGCCCATGTCTGAAAAAGAAATCATTGAAGTGTTCGTGCGGGTGCAAGAGCCTGAATATTATGATAGAATTATGTGCTCGTTAGAGCAAAGTTTGCCGAGATAGTCAAGATTGGGGAGACTATCGAGGACGGTTTAAAATAAGGGAAGATAGCCCGTGTAGCCACATCGCCTGGATCTTCAGGGTTGTTGAAAAAGAAGGGAGAAGATGTGGCTGTTGTTTCATATGAGGGCAAGAAAAACCCAAGAAGATCTTCGTTCTCCCACTCCCAAGGTCGTTCTCAACCTTCTCAAAACTCTTACCAGTCTAGTCAAAAAAATAATCCACCCCCAATTTACAAAAATCCATCTCTACTTACCAAAATCCATCTCCCACTTACCAAAATCCACCTCCAATTTACCAAAATCCATCTCCCACATACCAAAATAATCCTCCACTTTACCAAATTCCGTCTCCTTATTATCAAGGTGTTGCTCCCAACTGTGCTAACGTGCAGTCGAGCTAAAGAGCACCCCCTCCCGTTTATCAAGTCCAAGATCCACTATACCAAAATCCCCCTTCGAATTACCAAGATCCACCGCCAAACTATCAAACAAATCCATATCCCAGAACCAAGCTCCCTATCCAAATACAAGAAATTATCAACAGGTGCCTCCTCCCCAACAAGGTAGTTATGATCCTCCTCGACCCAGATTTGAGAAAAAGCCTCCCAGGAATTTTACCGCGCTCGTCGAAAGCCAAAAAAATTTGTACGAGCAACTGGCTGTGGCCAGATATATCCACCCGGTGGGGCCCAAATCGGTGGATACTATTTCAGAGTTCTACAGGTCTGATCAAAGGTGTGCTTATCATTCCAATAGTGTTGGATACTGAAAATTGAATCAATTTCAAGCACAAGATTCAAGATCTGATCGACCAATAGGTGGTCTCTCTTCAAACCGCCACGCCTAATGTCAACACCAACCCTTTGCCGAATCGTGGAGGCGTCAATATCAACATGATAGAGACAGATGATGATTGATGTGTGACTAAGGTGATAACTCCAGCTGTGCATGACGAGGTAGAAAAGGTCGTGGCCTCATTAAGCATCAAAGAGAAAAAAAAGTTTGTGATCCTGACACCAGCAAAGGTTGTTGCCTTGGTGCCACTAGAGACTCTTGTTAGACCAAAATTTGTGATTGAAACTGCTGCCGCTCAGGGTATGACTCGATCTGAAAGATGTTATACTTTCGAAGAATTGGCTCTTGGAGGACAGAAGAAGGATCAGGGTAAAAGGACGATAAGCGAAGGCGAACCGGAGGAATTCTGGAAAAAGATGCTGCCAAAAGATTATTCTATTGTCAAGCATTTGGAGAAGACTCCAGCCCAGATTTCCATATGGGCCCTGCTGATGAGCTCTCAATTGCATAGACAGGCCTTGATGAAGGCTCTTGATGATACGTATGTGCCATTCGGCACAAGCAGCGATAACGTGGCCGCTATGATTAACGAAGTTATCAGAGGGAATCAGATTAGTTTCTGCGATGATGAGTTGCCTTTTGAAGGGAGGTCACACAATAAGGTGTTGCACATCACTGTCGTATGCGGCGAGAAGGTCGTGAATCGCATTTTAGTGGATGATGGATCTGGTCTGAATATTTGCCCGTTGTCGACACTGAGGCAGTTAAGGTTTGACCTTGGGAAGCTGGAACAAAAACCAAGTCAATGTAAGAGCCTTTGATGGGGTTCAGAGAGATACGCTGGGAGCGGTGAATCTGATCATCCAAATGGGTTCAGTGCACAGTTTCAAGTCTTGGACATCGACACCAGCTATAACCTTCTTCTAAGAAGGCCTTTCATTCATATGGCTGGAGCTGTGTCTTCTACTCTACATTAGATGATGAAACTTGTTTGGAAGAATGAAGAGCTGGTTATTCATGGCGAAGGGAGTCACTCCAGCAGACAGGTGCCTATTATTGATGAAGTTTTGCGAGGTACTGATTTCTACACGGTGGAGCTGGTAAATGCCACCGGTGACGATTTGGCCCCACAGCCTCTCATGCCTTCTGTGTATAAGATGATTGCTACTGTAATGTTGCAAAGAGGATTTGAGCCAGGTTTCAGATTGGGAAGGAATTCCCAAGGAATTGTTGAGCCCATTCAAGTTCCTGTCAAAGGGTCAAGGTATGGATTGGGGTACGTCCCCACAGATGATGATGAGAAGACAAAGAAGAAGAAGGATCAAGCATTGGCCAAGCCAATCCCTCATCTATATCAATCCTTTCCAGTCCATGAATATGCCAAGCAGGAGGACCTTGGGGAAGGAATCTGTGGTCTTTTTTAAGAGATTGATACTATCATTGAAGAAGAGGTCGAGCTGATAGGATTCCGTGATGCTGATCCACACCGATCCTGATTCCCCGAGCTCCTAGGTAGAAGGGCATCATCTATGCATATTTAAATCGATGGCGGTCTAAAAGAGGCCCGAGACCACCATTTTGCATTTTCTTAATTGCTTGAATTTTAAAATTTCCCCGTGATGTTTGAAAAAGGCAACATGGCCTTTTGCCGTAGCCAAAGTTTGCATTATTTCCAATTTGAATGAAAGCCTCTTTTATTTGAAAATTTGTTTATTTACTCATCTGCTTTACTTTACTTTCCTAACTTTGTCTGTTTATGGTTTAAGTAATGTGAGATTTAAACCTGCCAATGTCATGTAATGTCACGAGCTGAATGAACAAAATGAGGCTGGTGATGACAAGGTTGATGAATAAGAAAAGGAAAATGACGCGCTGGAATATGTTGCTGAAGAGTTTCTGCAGTTTGAAAATCAGCATAAACCGAATTTAGAGGAAACTGAAACTGTAAATCTGGGGAACCCGGAGTGCGTTAAAGAGGATCTTTATATATAAGGGTTGTAGTGTCTTAGATAGGACTATATTTTAATATTAAATTTCCTAGAAAAAAGTCATGAACTCCCGTGGCTAGCTAATTCTAAATATTATATATCGCATCTTAGTATTTCTTGATGAATTCTTAGAGCAATACTATAAAATTTAAGATCATATCAACATGTTAACCTGCAAAGTAATTCAGTGATCCTCCAATAAGTTTTTTTTCACAAACTTACGATCTTGTTTGTTTGAAAGCTTTCTAATGAAATGTTGGTGCATTATCCGCTTCATTTTTTTGGCTTCATCTTCAATATCGTGATTTGGATGCTCAGGCAAAAAATGTATTGTATACCCATTTCCAAGAAAGAAAGCATGACATCCGAGAAAAAATGAGTCACAAAATGCAGCAACAAGTAGATAAGATTATTCAAGCTAGTCTTGTCAGTTGGATACATTGTCAACTTGTACACTACACACCTTTAGAAACACATTATGATATAGTGAGATGTGTCATATTGAGATTACGTAACTTGGTATCGTAGATTTTGCATTGTTTCATTCAAATATGATATATAAAATTGATACTAATATTTTTGAATTTATATTCGTACTCTTAGATTTTTAATGCAATAAACTAATAAATATTTTACTATTGAATAATTATTTAATTAATAATATTTTGAATATTTTATTTGGGCTAGAAATAATATAATTGTCCATAAAACATGATGGCTACGAACTACGTGAACTGAACTGTCAAGGCTTTCAAACCAAGACTGAAAAAGCTATTGTCAATCAATTACTAACCTAACATTGAAGTTGAATGATATATTATTAACAAACTAACAATTAGTTAGTAAAGTGATTAGAAAAATAAATAATCATACTAACGTATTTAAAATTTATCTCCAATAAGGGCTGTGATGGAGTGGTAAGTACTCATTGATCCTTAACCAAGAGGTCTTGGCTTCTATTCCCCCTGGGTACGGAGTCACCTTTGTTAGGGAGTGTTTTACCCCCTAATGTGGGACTTCTCGGTGTGATCCTGATTTAGTCGGGTTCCAGATGTCAATGTACCTTGAAAAATTTACTAGAAGACTTATACTATAATTACCAACTGAATCGAATAATGAAGAAAAAAATTTACTAACTCTTTTTCAATTCTTTAGTAAAGGTACTAACCGTATATCAACCAAAAATCAGTTGGTGAAAAATTACGAAAAAAAATTTCAGGGCCATATTTTAAAATCAGTTGGTGAAAAATTATGTACAAAAATTTCAGGGCCATATTTTAAAATTTTGTAACAACATCAATGGTTGTTTACCAACTGAATTTTGGTTGGTAAGTTTACAAAAAAATTAAAATCGGTTGGTAATATTTATCGATGAACCTTTTAACAATGGATTAATATAAGTTGACATTTGATTGGTAACTCAATTTGCCAACCAATTTGATCAATTTACCAACAATTTTTTTGTTGGTAATTGGGGTTCCTTTTGTAGTAATAACTTATTCTATTAATAATATGTTAAGGTTTTTAATTTGATGGCCAACAATTTGATTTTCTTAATATGACCATGACTAATTGCCTTTATGAATTAATTAATGGGAAAATGCATAAGTACCCCTTTAACCTATGATTGAAATCTCAGAGACACACTTATACTATACTAAGGTCCTATTACCCTCCTGAACATATTTTATAAATAAATTTTTACCCCTTTTCGGTCTACTAGTTTGAAAAAAAATGTCAACACACGCTGCACCCACAAGATAGTGTCACGTAGATCGAAAGGAGTAGAAAATTATTTATAAATAAGTTCAGGGGATAATAGAATCTTAATATAATATAATTGTGTCTCTAAAATTTCGGACATTGGTTGAGGGGTACTTGTACATTATCCCTTAATTAATTAATATTTAATTTGAGAATTACAGAACTCATGAAATATTTGATAGACTTCATGAAAATAATTTTGATCTTAATGTGCACTGTATGCACAACTATTATTGGTAGTAATTTATAGCATTAATGACATATTGACAGTTACAAAAAGTTACTAGTGCATACGACTGAATGGTATGAAATTTACCATATACTATGAGCCTGTTTGGCTCTGCTTAAAAGCTGGTCAAACTGACTTAAAAACTGGTTTTTAACTTATTTAGCTGTTTGACAATACTCAAAATAACTTATTTTAAGTTAAAAAAAACTTATTTTAAGCCAAAAGTTAAAAGCTGGGGTAGGGGTGCTTTTTTTTTTCCAGCTTATAAGCTGTTTTAAGTTGACCACATTTTTACCTTTTTGCCCTTAATATTTTTATACAATCTCCAAATTACCCACAGAACCCTAACATCTCTTTCTTCTATTTTTCCCTTTTCACGTGTGGATGATAGACAATTACTATTACTAATGAATGAAAATAAAATAAATCTTAAATCTTTCAAGTGATCTATTCAAATTATATATTATTAAAATGTAAAATAAGTTGCACATATAACTTAAATAAAAATTTATATTCCTCTTATAAATAATTTGTGATAATAAAAAAATATGTGAATGATAGACAATTATTATTACCTATGGATGAAACTAAAATAAAATCTTAAATCGTTCTTTAATCTATTCAAATTATATATCTTTAAAATCTATAATAAGTTTATATTCCTCTTATAAATAATTTGTGATGAGAAAGAAATATGTGAATGATAGCAAAATATAATTATTTATGACTGTAAAATATAAATTAATTAACTTTTATTATGTTAACAACTTTTAAGGGTATTTCAGACATTTTGATTTAAAAAGCTGTTTATCAGCACTTATTTGCCAAACACATCAACAACTTTTTTTTTAACTTCAGCACTTTTATCCAAACGCATAACTGCTTATTTTAAAAATAAGTTTCAGCACTTTCAAAAGTACTTTTTTAAAGCTACTTTTATTAAGCCCATCCAAACGGGCCCTATATCTATATATATTACTTTGGTGTGTTAAAAGAGGGAGAATGAGATATAACATCAAAATAATTTTTCTTCCTTATTTATTTGTTTGGTTTCTTAAGTAAAATATATTTTTTGTTAAATTCTGATTTCTAGTTATAGTACAAGAAAAACTTGTTGAATACACCTTTGTCGGTGAAATATCCTTAAGGACAGTGATATAGGTACGCCTCAAGTTACGTGATTTCCAATAGTTTTACAACAATAATTATACAAATATAAATCTTTCTTGCCATCTTTTTTTTGTCTTTCTTTCTCTCACTTTATACAAACACAAATTGTATAAAAAATTATGCAAAATTTGTGTTTGTATAAAACGAGAGAGAGATTTCATATACAAATATTTTAACTTGATTCAATTGTATACGAATTTAAATTTTATGCGGATATACAAACTGAATCATTCATAAATATACATAGTAGTTAGATATATACAATTATCTAATTGATATACATATACAATTCACCTCTCTCTCCCCTCTCTATCCCACTCTAGCTCGCCTCTCTCATCTCTCTCTCTCAATCTTGCTCGTCGCTCTAACCTAACACAGAGAACATATACATATACAAACACAATTTTCATAGACACAGACGAATGAGCGCTCGATTAATATAAATTGGCGCGATTTATACAAATTAGATGCTCCATAACAAACATAATCTGATTATGAAGCATAAATAACAAAATTATAGCTGCAGAACTCTAATATTTTTTTTTTATCTTTGATACACCTAAAATTTACTCAATAAAATGTGACTATATTTATTCTAAGCTAATTACATTATTGTACTTATTCATGTTTTAACTTTAACTATTTTTATTTTTTTTTTAAATAAAAAAATAAACTTGCCACATCATGAAAGATGTAGTTAGGATGACCCGACCCGTTTTCTATGCTTATGAGAGCGGGTCATCACTTGGCCGTTAGAAAGAGAGAAGAAATGAAGGCTTTGAGTAGAGCCGTAGCAGCATTTTCAACATTCAATACAACTCGCCCTCGTCTCTTCACTTTCCCAAACCCTTCTACTTCTTCTTCTCGCCTTCTTCCGTCCTTCAAACTAAAGAGATTTTCTATCTTCTCCGTTCAACAACCGCCGCCGGCGTTAGGGTTTTACGCCGGAGTTACAACAATGGTGGAGGGCTCAGCATTTCAGCCGTTGTCAGTTCAAGTGAAGGACCATATTAATTTATCGCCGAAAGAGGAGCAGATATTCAACCGTCTTCTTCAAGTTGTCGAGCATTATAATATGGGAACACAGCTTCGTGTTGCTGGTGGTTGGGTTCGCGATAAGGTTTTGATTATATTCATATTCTATTGGTCCTGTTTTTATTGAGATTTTGCTACAGACTTCGTTTATCTATACCAAACTAAACTGTTATGAAATTTTACAATCAAATTACTACTATGTATTGTGGAGCTATAACTTAATCCCATCATTGAGAGTCTGTTTTAACTTATATGATACTTGACGTCCCACATACACCTTTCACAAACTTATTTCACAAATATTTAACTATTCAGGATTTCATCTTTTAACATATTTACTTATTTCTTTTTTGCACCCATCTTTTCTGTACTGTCACTGATAATTACTCCTTAGGTTTCAATTTGCTTGTCTTACTTTTTAAAAAAGAACGTCTTTTGACAACTCTTTAATTTCGATGTATAAAGTCATGAGAGTAAAGGACATTTTGGTATATTTCACGTATTGATTAAAGACCACAAGACTCAAAGTTTCTTTATTTTCTTAAACTCAGCATCAAGTCAAAACCAGATAATCAAATTGAAAAGGAGCGTATGAAAAGGAGAGAGTATGATATATGTAATGAATGTAACACGTACCCTCGTGGATGGAGTAGTATTTTTTTCCCTCAGAAGTTAAATAGATTATGTATCGAAAATGCACAACTTAACATCAAGTTGGTGCTAGGGTAGTACATGAGACACTAGTCCTTCTGTACGGAAACATGAAGGGAGTAGTATTTTCATGGAACTTTAGTGAGTATTACACTCTATAATTTGAAATATTATGTCAAAGGACACTCTATAAAATGGGTCAAGATTTCAAGTCGACCTCACAATCATCTTAGGTCACTGAAAGTGGGATAGAGGATTTTCACAATGTGGAAGTTAGAAAACACACTGCATGAAAGTGTTGTTTAGAGAAATGGGAGAGAGTACAAGATAAGTGAGACTCGAGGTCTTCAAGGCATTGATAGATTGAAAGAGAATCAGGTCCAGTTCATTTGCTTTTTAAATTGCTCAGAACAGATTTGGTCTTAAGTTTAAAGCTTAATACAGGGAGATTCGGTGAAGTAGCAACCTTTTGATGAGCCTTTATTTTCGAGATCATATTTTCTGGTCTTCTTTTAATTATGGGGGGTATATCCAGGTGTGACAGTGTATACTCTAATAAGTTTTTCATCAATTAAGTTTTCTAGTTTCAACTTAAACTATTCTATCAGTGCGTATGTGGGCAAAGAATAGCTGGTACCAGGCTGGAATGTAGGAAGAAGTTTACAGCAGGTTAACTACCATGGAAATAATTCTTGTGCACACAAATTTGATTTCTGAAATGACAGTGTTCATTTCTTTATAAGAGGTCCCCATATAAAATGTTAATTTTGACTAGTATAGAGAGGGTAGACAACCAAAATTTTGATTAATGCATATTTTTTCTGTACACTTACCTATAGTAGCGTGTTTGATTTAACACTAATTATTTTTTTCCAAATAATTGACCCAAAGAAAAAAAAATATATTCTTGTCATTTTCTGATGGAATGCAAGATCTGAATATTTTTATTTTTTCTCCGCAGTCCACACTGGGGAAATATTCTATTGATATACGCATGCATGTGTCTCACATACTAAAGCTAGCAACATCATCTGTTATTCACTGTCCATTCTGTAAACCTTGTATACCTTTTCTAGTAACATGAAGCTTGATACATCATTTAAGCTTTAACAAATAAACAGAAATAATGCACATCATTGGGGATGTACAACCTTTTTTAGATTTTTTTTCTTTTTCATCTTGTTAATAGCAGCATGCAAAACTATGTAACCTGAACCTATTAGCCTAAACTAGTTTGATTTGTGTTTCAGTTGACTACTAACTTTCTTTCCTGTGGAAGTTTTCTGGAATTGCTTTCTACATGTATCTTTATGACTTTTTATGTCCAAAGTATTTAATAGTCAAGAAATTAGATTTTGTTGTTTTATATAAGTGATTTGTTTTTCTATGACTTCTTTTCCTTTGGCTAATCTGGAGTTCTATTACTGAAGCTGCTAGGTAAAGAGTGCTATGATATTGATATTGCTCTTGACAACATGTATGGACGAGAATTCTGTGAGAAAGTGAACGAGTACTTGTCAGCATCAGGTGAGGAAACCCAAGGAGTTGGTGTTATCCAGTGGTATGTTCCTGCATTCTTTCCTCGTGAGATGTCTGTTTCCAATTTTTTTCTATCACATTAGGGAAGGGGGGACAATGAGAATAAAAACCACATCTATCGTGGAAAACTCCCACTGGTACATTGGACTATAAGTCTTGGTTTCGGCAGATGTTGAGCAACCAAAATAGAGGTAAAAGTTGGGTCTGTCTTTGATTTCAAGGGAGGATGGGTAAATCTGGTGAAAGGTAATTGGCACAAATGACAAATGATGAACAAGCATATTAGGAAACTTTTTGTCTCACTAAAACGGGGAGTCGGGCTATATTGTCTCATCGCAAGGCAATACTTTTAATGAAATAAACTTTATATCTGTGAATGAATTGGGAAAACTAGTTATTTTCACAGATGGCAGAACCATGGACTAGCTATTAGTTAAATTTTTGTTTCTCTGAAGTGGGAAGTGAAGCTGTGTTATCCCTCATTTAATGTAGGCCCAATTACTTTTACACTTTGCTCTAGTAGATTTCTTAGTCTGGAAATTTATATTGTAGTGGAGGTTCAGATCGCAACAAAAATATAAAAAACTAGGTGGTTTATTCACATTTGCCTAAATCTTGCTTGCCAGAATTATCTCGTACTTGTAATGGTGGGAGTAGTAGATAACCAATGGAATAGTCGAAGTGGAGGCTAGGTAGTTCGAAAACCAGCATTATTAAAATAATAATAATAATGTAGTGTAGGACGCACATTTTGTTATTGAGAATGATTGCCAAGTTGTCATTGACAACAACATATCCAATGTGATCTTGCTAGTGGGGTCTGGGGAGGGTAGGATGTATGCACCTANGGGGGGGGGGGTAGAGAGGTTGTTGATAAGGTATCAATAATTAAAAACATGACTTGAGCATGTATGTTTAACTCTAGTGCAGTTGGGTTGCTCTTGTGTAGTCCTCATTTGTGTTTAGTGTAAGAGTCTTGTAATAAAGATCTAGCTAAAATTTATCTTGGCGTAAACGACAACTCTTTTTGTAGCTTGGCGTAGAGTAAAACTCTTTCTGCAGGTCTGTGCCCTCTGAGTGGAGTTTGGGACTTGAGGGCTAAAATTGGTTTGCCTACATATTAAAAAGATGCAAGTTCTTAGTTTTGATGCTAAAAAAGGAAAAGAGGAAAATTAATATTTGCTCTGCTATATGTAGGGGCCGGCATGGCTCGGTATTGAAAATTTCGGTTTTTAAAAATGCTATACTGTTACCATGCCAAATTAATTTGATATGGTTTGGTATTTTAAGTTTGGTTTAGGTATTTTGCAGCACGGTAAATCGGTAACTATAGTTTGGTCACCTTCAACTTACATATATTCATATAAATAATAGGAACTATGACCTCGACTTGTTAAGAAACAATCATACTTACACCTTACACTTGGAGAAATATTTAAATAAAAGTACAAACAATTTCCTTCATTACTCAATCTCCGTAAAAGGACATTTCAATCAAGATAGAGTAGTCAAAGTTCCAACATCTAAATAGTTAATTTTGTATTAATACTATTTGATATATTTGCCAGCATTATGATATATCTGAATTTAGATGTAACTATACACTTCGGTGTAGTATTTGGTATTTCGATATTTTTGTTATAATACTGAATATCTTATCGAATACCAAATACCATAATTTTTGAAACTGTAGTATAATTATTTTCAATTTCGATATGGTATTCCGTATCTACCGTACCATGCCTGCCTCTAGCTATAAGGGGTCGTTTGGTTGGGACAAGTTATTCCGGGATTAATTGTCTCGGGATAAGTTATCCTGGGATAGTTATTCCACCCTGTATTTTCCCATCAGTAAGGTATAAATAGTCCTAGGATTGCCTAATGCTTCCAACCAAAACGGCATGAAAAAATAGTCTTGCATTTCATCCCTGGATAATACCTTATACCTCAAACCAAACTACTTTAAGATCTTACGACTATCTATTTTGATTGTGATAAACCACTTTCTTGTTTTTGTTGTAGAGTAATTTATCAATAACTAAATACTGTTCTTCAATTTTTACAGCAATCCCGATCAGTCAAAACACTTGGAAACAGCGAGGATGCGCCTTTTCGACGTATGGATTGATTTTGTCAACTTAAGAGCAGAAGACTACAGTGAGAACAGTCGAATTCCAACAATGGTATGTAAATGTGAATTGGTAATCAAATGTATATCTTCTCTTTGGTGTTTTTTTTTTTTTAACCATAAATGCGAGGGATGAAGGCCAACTAGATTCCACCAAACTTAGCTATGAAAAATTAACAAAAGGGAGTAAAAGGAGTAAGTAAATCTAGAACCTCTGCATGAGTGTCCTTCAATGCATTCGGTATCAAAGACCTCAGTTAAGAGACTGCAATGCTTAGTTTCATGCTTTCAATTAAGAATGACCTAGTCCTAAGATTTGAGGTTACTAAGTGGGCAAAATTGGGGTGGCTATTTACTGAATGAGAAGGCTGAATCATGTTACCAGTTCCAGTCCACTGCTTGCTCAAGATCAATCTCCTATTTAATATGTTGGAATAGTTTAATTACCAAGATATAATTTCTTTTAAACATGTTTTTTTAAAAATAGGACCTTTATACATGAACTTAATCAGCTATTGTTGCTATAGTATGAAGTCTTCATATATTTATTGATATCTGTTAATATCAAATTCCTTTCCATTTATTTAATGTTGTCATCCTAACTGTTATATCAAAAAACTAAAATGTCAAAGTTTTAACACTCAAGCGTGTGTTCAGTGTACCATGTATGCTAGTTTCTTTATTAACTTTTTCTCATCTGTTGTTCCTTTAGAAATTTGGGACTGCAAAACAGGATGCTGATCGCAGGGATTTAACCATTAATAGGTACTTTGTTATATCTTTACTTTCTGGCACCTTATTTTTATTTTTGCATCACCTTCACTCTTGTAGGCAGCAACTTGGTTTAGTCGATCTATTTCCCTTCATCCCAGCCCAAAGTCCCAAACAACAAAAACGAGTAAATGAGGAAACAAAAGCACCTTGTTCACATCAGTGTTAGAGCACAAACTCCAGTGGAGCTTTTAGTTTCTTTTTCTTCTTCCTTTTTTTTCTAATATATTTATTCATTTTCTCTGTATCTTTTTGGTTTGTTTTATTTTTTTCTCTCAGAGGTGTGTGTGTGTGTTTTCATATCTCTTCATTTAGTTTTTTTTGAAACTGGTAACATTGTATTCCTCAGCATTAAGGGCTATGCTGGCCACCTCCAAAAGTGTTAGTTACGTAGAAAAACCAACAAAAAACAGGACTACTTACAAAGCTTCTATGAAATCCACTAGTTGAATTTCTTCTTCTATGTTCATTTCTTTACACCAAAAACCTAAAGTGGTAATTACTTTCCACTTAATCTTCTCTATAGTGCATTCTTTCCCTACAAAAATTCTCTGATTTCTCTCCTTCCAAATGCTCCACCAGATACAAGTAGGTACGGTTCTCCACCACCTCCTCTGGCTTTTACTACCTCCCCTTCTGACCCAGCAACTTAGTAGGTCTGCTGTATGTTCTGGCATAATCCAATTTAGACTCATTATATTGGTAAATAGAGCCCATACTTGTGTTGTTACTCTGCAGTGGAGAAACAGATGATTGTTGGTTTGTAGGGCCTCTTTACAAAGATAACATCTTGAGGCAATAATTTTTCCCCTCTTTTTAAGTTTATCATGTGTAAGGCAAGCTCTCCGAGTTACCAATCACGTGAAACACTTCACCTTAGTAGGGGCTACACTCTTCCATATAGCACTCCATGGCCCTGATTTCTTCACCGCAATTGTGGCTAGATCCCTTTTGTACATTCTGTTCATGAAGAATTGACCATCAGTATGATGCCTCCATAACAATTTATCTGTTTCCAGATTTGTGCCAGGAAAATCTCCAATCAAAGCTAGCATATCCGTTACCCACTCTATTTCCATTAAGAAATCTCCTAAAGAGCAAATTCCAACCTTGTGGGGACCAAACCTCTTGTATTTTGCTGTCAGGATTCAGGCAAATGGAAAACAACCCAGGGAATAAATTCTCCAAGGACCCTTGACCAGTCCAGTCTTCCTTCCAGAGCAAAGCCTTATTTCCTCGACCAACCTTTATCCTTACATTGTCTCTGAAAGCCAGCCATAGGTTTCTTATAGTCCTCCATACTACCACACCATATGTTTCTGTCACTTCCTCTGAACACCATTGATCTTCCTGACCATACTTGAATCTAGCCTTTGGATGCATTAATGTATTAGTCCAACTTTATTTTAAGTTAGCTTTTTGTTTCCAAAAGATAAATATGATTTTCTTGTTTAATCGGTTAATCCTTCACTAAAGATTATGTTTACAGCTTGTTTTACAACATTAACACCAGATCAGTCGAAGATCTTACAGAAAGAGGTTAGCATGCCTCTGTTCCTTTTGTCCAGATCCAGTAGCGTACCAATAAAGATAGTTAAACTACAAGTGTCTAAATAATTACTTTTATGTTTCTCAGGCATTGCAGATCTGAAGTCTGGAAAAATTGTCACTCCACTACCTCCAAAACAGACCTTTTTGGATGATCCCCTAAGAGTTCTTCGAGCTATTCGTTTTGGTAATGCATTAGACAATCTCTCAGTTGCCTCCATCCCTCTTCTTATGACAGCATTGTTAATTCTGTATGTGGCATAGATGTCGGTTGTTACAGTTGACTAAAAAAATATACAAAAAAACTCTAACGTTCATTGGTGTTTTAAGCGCAAATAAGACATGGGCTTAAAAGGCGCAAAGGAAGATACAATACAAATATATGTTTAGTCCAAGACTAATATTTTTAAGCACGAGTAACAAATATATGAATAAAGAAATTGAAAACAATTATGAAAAAGTGAAATATACTGTTTAGTGTCACCTCTTCAAAAGAACTTCGTTGGCAAGTAAGAGTATGCCTTAGGACCTTGATGACGACACTCAAGCACACATTAAGCGAGGTGAAGCACTCAACAAATTTTAAGCCTCGCTCCAGGGCTTAAACACATCTTTGACAACATTGCAGCTGTGGAGTTTCAAGCATGGATTGATAATCCGTTGAGTTAAACTTTAAACAGGTGGAGCTCTTTCTGCACAGAGCTCAGGTGCGAATAATAGAACGGGTATAGCCATCCCCGTCACATTCAAGAGTGAGACTTTCTCCATGTTTAACCTTGGCTATTTTACAGGCTTAGGAATATCATTCCCAAACTTAACAATGTTTAATAAACTCGAAATTCAAACTTTAGCACAAAAGGATATAAGGGTTTGGTCTTGGTGTGTGAGTACGGTATTAGGGATTTTAATAATGTTAGATTCAGTATGTGATAGTATATCACCCAAATTAACATGTATGAATTATGATTGTTTTGGAGGTATTTCTTCGAAGTCATTAGCAAATTGAATATTTCTAAGTGTTTTGTAGATTGAGCTAAGTGGGGCATCTAAAGTAGTATTAGTTCAGGAGTTCTATCCTTACCCTTCAAAATTACTTATAAAAATAAAACATAAGATGAGGAATTTCTCCGAGAGAACTAAATTGTGTTAAGGTCTG
The DNA here is from genome assembly GCF_001406875.1 of Solanum pennellii. Taxonomy (NCBI): domain Eukaryota; kingdom Viridiplantae; phylum Streptophyta; class Magnoliopsida; order Solanales; family Solanaceae; genus Solanum; species Solanum pennellii. Next base: position 10,212,364 of record NC_028647.1, read on the forward strand.
GCTGGATAAGGACTTTCCACTATACAAGTGGTGTACAGGCAGCAGTGAGACTACACCAATATATTGTTCTCTACAAAGAGCACACCAAAATTTGATGAGAATCTGAAACAAGCCCTACCTGTACCAAGGTCAAGTCATTAAACTTAGTCATTTCGATCAACATGGCTGCAAGTGACTCCCTGCCCATCTGCTTTGGCCAATGGTCTAGAAATGGCTGCAAGAGACTGCTCTGTGAGCCTATCATTTTCTACCCCTCAAAGGCTCTCTTATTCCTTTTCCCTCAGAAGTACCTGTACAAACCAATTTTCATGTTGTCTTGATTTCTTAATCTTTGGTGCTAGCCGGAACAAAGGAAGCAGGAACAAACTCCTCTATGTAACCTAAAATGGCTTGGATCTACTACAGGGGGCTCTTGCATTACCTCCAATGTGATCTAGCACGAATTAAGCAATTCTTTTTGTTCCCCGAACTGGTTCAAATCCATCTCGTGGAAGAGGTTGCATATTTTATTTGTGTACATTTCTTTTTGAGTAGACTTAAGTCAAATGTAATAATTAAGTTATTCGTATCTCCTTCAATCACTTTAGGTTCCAGTAAAGTTCGTACTTGGTTGGGATGTAACTTTGTTGTGCTATCAGCTAGATGACACACATTTTCCATTTGATTTGGTGATTTTAGGTGCAAGATTTGGGTTTATATTAGATGAAGAACTAAAGAAGGCAGCTGCAGATGAAGACGTGAGAGTTGCTATTGCTAATAAAATTAGCAGAGAACGCATAGGACATGAAGTATGTTTATCTTATCTCTAAGTGAAATTTTACGTGATTGAAATTAATTTGGAGCTCTAGATTGTGCTTCTAATCTTCATTTCACTTCCTTTATTTATAGATTGATCTTATGATGTCTGGTGACCAACCGGTCAAAGCAATGACTTATATTGCTGACTTGAAGTTATTTTCGGCTGTATTTAGTCTTCCTTCTGATTTTGAGCCATCAATTCCTGATGGATGTGATAGGTATTTTTTACTCTCTCCCACATCTTCTTTATTTTTGAGAAATCATTAGCTGTGTGCTTGTTGAGATGCTCCTTACAAAGAAAATGTGTATATTGCTGTGTTCACAAGGACCAAATATCCAACAAGCCTAGTTCATTCAGTCTTTGCTAGTAGAAGTAAAGGGATGATCTTGTTTGCCTTGAAGAAAGAAATATTAACCCTGATTGCTCGGTACTAGAGATGGGGTAGAAGGAACCTCCCCTAAACTGGACGCTATTTTCTTGGGAGAAGGATGGTAGTAGAAGTAAGACATGATTTTGTTTGCTTTTGGTGATGGGAATATGGATTTAACTGCTTGGAGCTAGATATATGGAAAACCTAACAACAGGAAGAAGTTCTGAACATTCCCCTATGTGATGGTTTCTCTGGTCTAACTCCAGTAGTTGGTAAGCTAGATTATTTCTATATGCTTTTAGCAGTGTCATCGTCTCTTGGGTGTTATCATTTTTAGTTTTGTTGGAAACACTTTATCATGTTTTGTTTTTGAGCAAGTAACAAAGTTTGTATTATAGACCAGTACTTGAAATACCCAATTTACCAGAGAAGTAAAAAGAAAAAAACTAAAATAATACAATCCTAACAGGAATCAAACTCTCCTAGAATTGTCTTTTTATCTTCAAAATAGGACTTCGTACACCAAAACAAAATAACAGAATACAGTTGAGTTTAATATTCTGTATTGTGTTCTATCCTCAAAATAACTGACAAAAGAAAATTTTCTATCCTCAACATCTGACATTTCCTTCTTTCCAGATGGTCCACCATATACATGCAGGAATGATTCTCCAATTGTCTATGTCCCTTGCCTCAATTCCAGCTTCTCCTAGCTAAAATGAGTATGAACAATCTAGCCAGGCATTGTTCAAGAGATACCTCTGAGATCGATAAAAATCTTCCATAGGTGATCTTTGACTCTGCAATGTAGGAATAAGTGGCCTACAATCTCAACTTCATTCCCACATAGAAAGACCTTGAGCATAAAGAGATTCCTATCTTCACACATTCATATATCAACACAGCCTCATTGGCTAACAATCATGTGAAACAACCAACGTTGTAAGGTATCGTGACCTTCAGATATATTTCCATGGCCAATTAGAAATCTTAGGCTCTGGCAAATTCATAATCTTATATCTTGCATTCACCATGTAAAGACCCTCTATATTACCAGTCAATTACAAACAGTTTACTCCTTGCAATCTGTTGAAGGATTCCGGGTGTTTGTAGAGTTCAGTTAGTCTAGAAATCTCCTGATCATTCATCATCCATCTAAGCAACAGTTCCCAGCCTTGAGGAGACCACATCTCTACCACTTTCCTGTTTTGGTGTTGAGCAAGAGGATACTGTTCAGGAAAAGACTCCTGCAAACTCCTATTGCTTATCCACTTATCTTTCCGAAGATGGTCTTGTTGCCATTGTGAACTCTGATAATAGAATGGCTCTTACTGTGGAAGGTTATAAAACTCTGATGGACCTCCATTTACTCAATCCATATGGGGTATGGATCTCCTTGGAACCAATTATCCTGCTCCCCATAGCTGTTCTTGATAAAACTTCCCCAAATAGTCTGTGGTTCCTGGGAGTATCTTCATAACCATTTTGATTTCAAAGCTTTGCTCTGGTTCTTCAAATTCGTAATGCGAAGTCCTTGTCTTTGCTTCTATCAAGATTTTTCACTTTAGTAAATGGAAACATCTTTGTTCCCTGTTCCCTTGCCATATAAAAGAAGATGAAGTATGATCCCAGGTTGTATTTGGTGGTGGACTATCGGGAGGAAAAGGAATCTAAGATGCTTTGAAGGAAAGAGCAACTCAATCCAGACTATAAAGCTTAACTGTATTTTACTTTTTCACCATGGAGAATACTAAGACTCTAATGCAGTTGTAAGAGTCTCTATAGATCTTTTTGCTTAGATTAGCTGTTTTTTTGGGAGGGAAAGGAATACTAAGACTCTAATGCAGTCTCTATAAATGCTTTTGCTTAGATTAGCTGGTTTTTTGGGAGGGAAAGGAATCTAAGAAGCTTTGAAGGAAAGAGCAACGCAATCAAGACGATAATGGTTTATTGTATTTTACTATTTCATTTTTGGTGTAAACACGAGTCATGGAGAATACTGAGACTCTAATGCAGTTGTTAGATTCTCTATAGATCTTTATGCTTATATTAGTTTGTTCTCAACTTCTCATGACATGTAATAATGGCTCAACAACCCTTTTTGGTTAATACATTACGTTGCCTTAGTCATTTTTTTTCATCAGTCAGAACTTCTTCTCTTGCTGAGAGCCACATGGAAAAAACTACCTTAAAGGTACTTTCACTTTCCAAACCATCTTTCATTGCCAACAACCCACCCGATTGTTGGAGGAATTAAGATCTCTTTAAGCAGAATTAACAGTGAATTTTCCAATACTGTCACACTGCCAATCCAAACTTTCTTCTTCTTCTGTTAAGCCATTGAACTGGGCTAGAGTGTTGTAGAAATAACAGTTCTGTCCATTTCTTAGTTGTTATCTTCGTAGATTGAGATTCCATCATTTTCCTGTCCATACTTCAGACACAGGTGCTTGTTTTGTTGACATTAAGTTTAGATCTCTGGAAGTACATGCTTTGTGTGTCCTGCTCCATCCATTTGTCATTCCAAAAGGATATTTTCATCCCCCCATTTCGAAGCCCACCCTTGATTGGAAGATTGACCATAGTTTTTGATGGCTCTGGATACTGCAACCATATGGAGTGGCCGTTGACCTTTTCCCTATACTTAGCTTTAATATCTTTCTTTTCCAGAGTGGGTTATTTTCTGCACTGTACCTCCATAGCCATTTCATCAGTAGGCTTAGTGTGAATCGTCATGTTCCTGACTCCTATCCCCCTTTCTATCTGCTTGTTGTCAGAGTTTCCCATTTGTCTAAGTGAAATTTCTTCTTATGATGTTATCATCACTGCCTTAAATTGCTCCTTAAAGTATCTATCTCTTCTGTATTACATTATCAAGAGCAAGGAGGATATACATTATATCTGCAGGTAATGCATCAAGCATACTGTTGATCCTGGTCAATCTTCCTCCGTGGGAGATGTATCTACTCTTCCAGTTGGTTAATCACACTTTTCTAGTACCTCATTGCATACCCTCTTGATTTGTTCCTTGCTCTCAAAGGCATACCCAGATAAGTTAGTAGGATAGAGNCCCCCCCCCCCCCCAAAGCATGAGAAAGTGTTTGGATATCTTCCACCTCATTAATGGGATATATGTAGCTCCTGTTCCAGTTTATGAGTAAGCCTAAAATGTATTAAAAGAGGATGAATTTAACTCGTTTAAGTATTGGACTTGCTCTTTAAAGGCCTCACAGAAAATCAGAGTATCATCTGCATATTGAAGATGTGTAATTTCTAAGCTATTCATGGTGCTGGAAGTTGCCTGGAACCCTCAGACCCACCCATTTATTTAGCTGTCGGTATAATGTTGCTCATGCCTATCATAGCTAGCATGAACAAGAAAGGGGATAGGTGATCTCCCTGTCTCAAGCTTCTAGCCTTTGTAGGAGGAGAAGAAACCAATAGGAGAACCAAAACTGAGAAATCGAGTCTGCTAATACACTGTTTGACCCACTTCAACCCCTAGCACAGTTGACCATATTGGATAGGTGGTCTAGCAGGTACTTCCAATTTAGATGATTTGGATATATAATTTGCATTGAGTACCTGGTGAATCGCTCCTCTGTCCGCTATCAACACATTCATTTTCTATCATTATAGCATCCATGATTTGCCTCTTTTGATCAATGATATCTATTGGCAATCCACCTGTTTGTGGATCACTTGCTTCTCGAAGTTTCTGTCAATATTTTAGAAATAATCTTGTGTTTCTACCTCCAATTAGGCAATTGGTTGAAGTCAGACAATTCAACATCCCCTTTCTTAGATATCAGGGCTACAAATGTAGCATTCTTTTCAAAGAAACCTTCATTGTGGAAATTTTGCTCTGTGGCTATTACATCTGGACCGATCACCTCCCAACATTAAGAGAAGAATACCATGATGTATCCATCTGATGCTGGGGCTTTGTCTCCTGCACATGCTTTGACACAGTCCAGGATCTCCTGTGGCTCAAAAGGCGCCATCAACATCATATTGTCCTCTGCTTTATCATGGCAATCCCTCATGTTGAAATGTTGTCTCCATTCCTGAGTCTCAGAGTAAAGTTCTTCATAGTAGGAGACTATTTCCTCCCAACCAAATTGGGGAACCACTGGGGATGAGAATGACTCAGCCCACAGCATCATTTGATTTAAGCACTCTAGGCGCCTTTGCCTCCAATGATTGGTTTGTCAATCACACACTCTCTTGCTTAATGTCAGCTATGTCAGTCAGTTTCTCCTCGTACTGTTAGCTTATCAGTGTCTTGACTCTCTTGTGTTTCTGCCATAGAGTCCTAGATCTTTGTCTCCAAGCAATCTCGTGTCTTGCAATATCTTCAAATTCCATTGATAGCTTTTGGTTATTTCATCTTCTGTTAATAGCTTCTGATCTTGGATTTTCATCCAGTTTGTTAACTGATTTATTACACATTGTTTCTGTAGTCATAGTTTACTATAGATTGTTTTACTCCATTCCTTTAGCTTCTTCTTCAGAGCTTTCAATTTGAAGGCCAGAATTTAATCAGACCTTCCAGTGCAACAGAAGGATCTCCACCAGTTCTTTATTCTGTCACCATAGTCTTCTGCTTGAAGCCACCAATTCTCAAATTTGAAGTAAGAATTGTTATGTTCCTGTTACCACATTGTAGCATCAATGGTAAGTGATTGGTGGTCTCACTGTGCATGATGGCATGATGGACTTGAAAATCGGTACAACTGAACCATGTGGGCGGGAGCTTTGAGAATAGATGATGGCAAATAGATAGATATGCCCGAATATGTGACATTATTATGTGCCTTATGTTCCTGAAGCTTGTATCCCCTTTTTCTGAAATTAAGAATCTATCCAATCTTTCTGATACTGCATTGTCTACCTCCTTATCCATGTTCGCCCCCTGTACTTTTAAGTTATCAATATTGTTGTTTCTCTTATAATCATTGGCAATGTGATGAAAGAACTTGGTATTTCAATTCGACAGTCCCTCTTTCATCTATAAGGTCCTAGACCTCTGTCTCTATGCAATCTCCTCATTAATATGTAGTTCTTCATAATCCATGAGAACAACTGCCTTTTTGACCGATTCTTCCTCTGTCAGTGCTCTACTATCAAGTAAAGAGTCCAAGTCTTCCATTTGGCTGAGCAACTTAGACCTTTGGATCTTCAGGTTCCCTTTTTCATTCTTACTCCATTCCTTGAGCTTGCCTTTAAGGGCTTTGAGTTTGCAATCTAATATGTAGTCAAGTCTTCCAGTGCAGACAAAAGAGTTCCATCAAGTTTTAACTCTACCAACAAAACCTTCTGTGGTCAACCACCAATTTTCAACGTTGAAATTAGATTTTGAATGTTCCTAGGACCCAGAAATAGTGCTAAAGGAAAATGATAAAATTGTACCAATGTTTGTTTCATGTTGTTGAGTTGCTCATTCTCATTCCATTCCATTCTATCTATTCCGGATGTTTTGATGTATAATTTTCTAATTTTTGCTCCTTGATGGTTGTTACTTCTTACATGTGAATCACTTGTGACTTTCACAGGCTGTGTGTTTCTTGCTTGGGTTCAGCTTGGGAACTTTTAAACTTTATTGGACGCTCCTCATTTTCAGTGAGTGTTGCTTCACGATCATGCTTCTGCCTTAACTTGTCATCTGTATATGAAATTAAAAGCTGGTGATAAGTCTGAAAATCCTTATGAGTTGTATATACTATTCAAGATTCTATTGCATGCAGATGTGCTCAAATATTTACGTCCTGTTCGTCTTTATCAAAAAAAAAAATTTATGTCCTGTTCGTCTTTATCAAAAAAAATAAATTTATGTCCTGTTCGTTAGTACAAGGGTGGTTCTTTAACTTATCATCTCATGTTTTCAACAGTTATCTCCTCTTCCATTCTCACCTTACAAAGTAATGTTTGGTTGTACATATTCTGAGAGTTCTATTTTCTTTTTGGTGTGACTAGAGACAATCAGTATCACTTTTTTTCTGTGATTAGGGATAAAATTGATTTTGATGTGATGATTGATCCAAATGACCCCTCCCCCCATGGCTTATAGGCTAATTAAAAACTAACCTTGTCATATCTATTTCTGGTTCTAGGATGATCAGAGGAGACTTTGCCTGTATGCTGCTTTATTTGCCATTCAGAGAGACCATTTATAGAGATAACAAAGCCAAAAAGGTAAACTCTGGACCATCAAAGAGTCCATGCAGGCTTTGCATTGATTGATTCCACCCAGCATCTTTATGTGACGTGAACAGTTCTTATGATTCCATTCCATCTAGAGTCTGTTTTGCTTAAGATTGATGTTGCTGGACATTGTTTCTAAGCAGAAGAAAAATCATGGCCCTAAAGATGCTATTTTTTTATGTAGTTGTAACCTCTTTCTGCGAACTTGATAATGTCTACACATGTTGAGGATTTGCGATTTTTTTGTCAATAATTACTAACTTTGGCTGATGCTGATCAGATTCCAGTTGTCAATTATATTTTTCGCAATTCTCTCAAGTTGAAGGCCAGTGATGCGGAAATAGTGAGTGATTCTTCATGCGACTGTTTCATGAATTTGATTGAACCTTGTGTGACTCTCTACATCAAGAAGTGATATTTTATGATCCATTTACAGGTCATGAGCTTGCATACGGTAACTAAGAAGTTTGTCACCTTAATTTCACTACTCGTTTCTAAAGACGATATCCAAGTTCTTGAAGTTGATTGGGAAAAGGGATACCATTGAGGTTCCAATAGCTTCAAAACTTAGAATATTGACTGGTAACAATATCTTTCTTCTGCATGACAAGTGCTCTACCAATTAGTGTGGCATATTGCAAATTGATATAGTAAATGTTTGTTTACAAACAGGTTTGCTACTTCGAGAAATTAAAGAATTTTGGCGTGTCGCTCTTCTTCTATCTATGCAGCTACATCCTGTTGACGTTGTGTCCTCTACAAGTTTCTCAAATGAGAACTTTGAACTGGACAAGAGTAGCGGATTATTTGAGACAGTAGAGAATGCAGTAAGAACACTAGGTATTGTCATTCGTCCTCTTTGCTTCTAACTTTGTGTTCCCTTTGCGATTGTGAAACTGGACGAATCAATCATCTCATATAGCTACTGAGCGTGAATTTTAAGACTTGAGGTTACAATTGCGTCCCTTTTATATATTATTTTTCTTACTCAATGCTCCTGTGTTGCTGCTGTCTTTCCCCTTGAGCACTTATCTTCAGTGTTGCCTCAGAGTTTGGATCTATTTGGTTGAAGACAGCCATAAAAGATAAAAATAACTTAACCTTGTTCACATTCCTTTATTATATCCCATACCAAAGTCTTTTCTCACTTCCACACTTATTGAGCATGGTTCTTAAATGAATTAAGGGTTCTCATGGAGTACGACTCCCACCAAGATGTTTCACTGGACAGTAATATTAGAATAGTAAAATTTTGCATACAGCGTGTGATGTGCATGTTGCTTTTGTAGAAACTACATATTTGATTGATCTTTTTAACCTATGAGCTTACCTTAATTTCCAGGTCTGGAAAAGGTTTGGGAAATGAAACCACTGGTTAATGGAAAGGAAATTATGAACATTTTGGAGATTAAAAGTGGAGGGCCAGTTGTTAGAGAATGGGTATGCCACTAATACTATTTCCATAACCAGCGTTTAATCGGTTATAAGTATTTACTGATAGTTCAATTTTCTCCGCAGCAACAAAAACTGCTGGAGTGGCAGCTCGCTCACCCTTCTGGTTCAGCTGAAGAATGCATCGACTGGATGAAGCAAGCACAGTCAAAACGTGCAAGAACCGAGTAGTTTTGAACTTCAATCATATAAGAGAAGTATTGAATAGCTGACGGAAGAGAAGACGCAAGGTGTGAGATGTTGCTCGACTCGACTTGACCCTTGCATGCAGAGAGAGAAATAGGAAAACAATTAAGTATTTTCTTCAATGGAGGAATAGCCCCCAATCTCTTATTTCCCTTTGCAACACCCATGAGGTTTTGGTAGGTATAGCACATATTTGTAGAAAATCATCATTTTTCTTTTTGTTGGTATTCTCCACATATACAGGCATTTTTTGTGCCCATTGTTAATAACATCTAATCTTATTTATTTGATTAAAAACTGAAATTTCAATTTACATTCATAATTTTATATTTGGGTAGTGTGATAACCAATTGTTGTCTTTAAAGATTATTCAATTTTGCCTAGTTATCTTCCATGGTCATTCTAGCCGGAACTATAATTTTAAGGTTGTATGACATTGTTTAAGGGTGTACATAAATAGGTTGGTTCGGGGTTTTGAAATATCAAATTAAATCATTTGTATCGGATTTTTAAGTCTATAAATCAAATACATTTAATAAAGTTTGGATTTTCTTCCTTGTTTTTTTTTGTTAAATGACGTTTTATGGTTTTTTTTTTAAATATTCAAATAAACATATAATTAGATAGTGTTTTAAATATTTTTTAGTCCTACTAGAATACACTCTCTTTAAGAAAAGGGAAAAGACTCAAATATGCCACTGAACTTTCAGATAAGGCTCATTTATGCCATTACCGTTAAAGAAAAGGCTCATGCATGCCATTATTTTTTAACAGTGGTCTCGATTGAAATTTGATATATATATGTTATATATATGTATATCTGCATAAAAAGCTTATGAAAATTTAATCTGTCACCCCTAGACACAAGTATGCACATGGTGCTCGTTGTTAAGGATTGAACTTTCAGCTTTGGTGTTGCAAGTTCGATTCTCATATTGCTCATTTTTAATGTATTTTCTGTTTTTTTTTTTTTGCAAAATAATAATGTTGGTGCTTGGACTCGTACCTGTAATCCACACATGACAAAACAGTAATAATACCATTAAGTCATGGGCTACATTTGACTTTAAATAGACATTATTATAATATGGTATATGTGACGAAAAATCACAAACGGTTGAGACTTAACAGTAATAATGTGATCATTCAATTAACCTAACGATATGACACCCACTACCTTCAAATCCTACATCTGCCTCTGACTTTGGGTGTGCATAAATAGACAGTTAAACTTGTATAAAATTGAACAAATAGACACAAACGTCTTACATGACATCCTACATTGAAGTTTGTGTCCATGTATTGTAACACGTAGGACTCATATATCTATTTGTTCAACTTTATACATATTTAAGTGCTCATTTGTGCACACTCAAAGTTGGAGGTATAAATATAAAATGAGATTAAGTTAAAGGGTATATTTATGTATTATGCCTCAGTATTGATTATCTAACTAAATATTAAGAAAAAATTTAAATTTAAATTATGTATTTTAGTTGTCTAAGCTAATGTAAAACTAAAGAAAAAATACTCAACATTATAGTCATTCATAATGTTAAATTGATTTTTTTGTTAGATAATATTAATTTAATTTTGGTTTGAGTTTTACTAGAATTACTGGCATTAATGAACGTAAGCTTTATTACACCATTCAAAATTCTATGTTTCAAACTTGAAATAACAAGTTAAAATATAAAAATAACGAAAAAATATAAGAAATATTTTTTTAAAATGGTGGATCCAAATTAAACCGAACTCTAATATGAATACTAGATACCAAATAAAAAAGGGAAAATTGTATATAATAGCAAACTAATAACCTAAATTAAATGGAATAGCTAGGGTTTGATTTAATTGTGCTCCATAGCAAACATTAGCTAAAATTTGCCAGCGTCTCTCTCCCAAAAATCTCGCTCGCCACTCTCCATTCTCGCTCGCCTCTCTCGCTTTATACATAGAAGTGTATAATTCTGTTTCTGTTTTGTATAAAGCGAGAGAAAATTGTATATACACATGAAAAAATGTATATCTTCGTGTTATACACTTAATTATACAATTTA
>NC_028647.1:10240127-10252054 GCF_001406875.1 Solanum pennellii
TCATAGATGTTCTTGTGGTGATGACTTCCAGATTTTGGGGAATAATAGATGTTGAATTTTTAGAAGTTATTGAATTGTCTTTTTATTAATGAGTTTAAGTCTTCCGCATCGTATTTTGTTCATTATGGTTAAAATGTTAAGGTTTAGATTGGTTGGTTCGCTCACATAGGAGGGTAAGTGTGGGTGCCAGTCGCGGCTCGGTTTTGGGTCGTGACAATATGTTTCCTACGCAACAACAAAATGAAGCATGTAAGGAAACATAGTTGGGAAGGTAATTAAAGTGACCGAGGAGTTTGTTCCACGGGACCAACCTATGCGACTGGCGAAACATAATCATATGACAGTGTCAAAAACTTCAACAATATCCAATAAAGCCAAGAAGTGATGAACTATCAAGTGTTATTGGACAAATTTGAAGAAGAAGAGAAGAGAAACATACTTTAGGTCACGTTTGTTGGATATTTTTGGGTGTGGAGACGACGGGCACTATCAATTTCTCTCAACTTAAATTTTATTATATCAAAGTAAGGACCCGCTTCGGTCTTACAATCTTGATCACACTTGTTGATTGCTTTAGCAACACTCTTTACTTGAGAACTCACTCTTGTTTGCTCTCTTACTTGCTTACTTTGTTTCTTGCTTGCTTACAACTCAAATGGATCACCTCTGTTTATAGGAGGTGTTGGAACAATCTAGCTAAGCATGTTTTTCAACTATATTCTAGCATATTCCTTCAACTACTTAATTCTAGAACTACCCTATCTAGAACATTTCTAGACTATTCTCTCAAGAATACTCATTCTAGAGATCTTCCTTCAATACTCCATAACTCCGAAATATTCTAAATTTTTCTTGACTTGTCTTAAGTACATAATTAAGTTGGTGATGAATTCTTAACAACGTTTACCCCTCTAAATGTGACCTTAGTTTAAACCAATGTACTGAAATGAAACATTAGAGAAATATGGTCGAAATGTATTTCATGGATTGTAATGGGATGGTTGAAAAAACGTAAAAAGTAAAATACTAGTTTTAAATCTATCAGTGGAAGTTATAACTATTTTTTTCTCAGTAATTGGTTAGTTTTATTATATAATAGTAACTGTTATTATTTGTTAACCATCTTCTTCCGTCACTTCATAATCTCTACTCATTTTTTCTTTTGGTTTTGATTTTCTCTGCAAAAAAAAACAAGAAAATGTTAACTACAATTACTGCAATTGGACGTAAGCGAATACGTACTGATGAAGAAGAAGATGGTAATGCAAATGAAAAGCGTAGAATTCATGAAAAATTATGTTTATTGTAGTTGTAGACCCCTTCCGAAGGGAACCACTCCCTATATCGAAGATTTTTCCATACCAAAGGTTCAAACATGAGACCTCTAATTAAGGGAGGAGCAACCTCATTCACTGCATACATCCTTTAGTGATATAGACGGAAGTTTCTTAAAATGTTAAATCATTGTAATAAAAAAATAGTTATCTGAAATGCATGCATATCAAACTAGGTGATTATAACAAGAGGATAAAACACAAGCATCCCTAAATTAGCTAGACCAAGATCTTAGAGACACATCTTAATTAATTAAGGTCACATTACCTTCGAACTCATTTTTTTTATAATTTTATACATCTTTTAACTTACGTGATACACTTCATGACTCCAAATAATTGAGGCACGTGAAAAATGTTTGAATGTCAGATAAATCAAAAATATGTACAACATTATACAAAGAATGGGTTTGGGTTGGGGGTGGGGGTGGAGGGAGAGAGAGGGTATTATATATAAGACCTTAATTTAGGTAAAGGCGTGTCTCTGAGATTTCAATCATAGTCTAGAGGAATACTTAATATATAGGGGGTTTGTGGTTCGGCTTGGATCGGTTATTGGTTAAAATCAAATCAAACCAATCTAGTCAATTTTGTAAATTTTGAAAACCAAACCANTGAAAACTAAACCAAATTAAACAAAACAATAACTGGCGGTTTGGTTCTTGTCGATTTGATTCGGTTTCGTTCAGTTTTTTTGAGTTTTTCGATTTGAGAAGTAATAAAGTTTTAGGGCACATGCGTATTTTGATGGACACAAACACTTAATACATGAATAATTCACAAGAAAGCCACTATCGATTCAATTGAGTAATTAAGCAATATTAGAGTTATTATAACACGAATAAAGTGATTTAATTAAGAGAATGTGTAGGTAAAGACTAAAGTAATGAATTTTGGTGGACTTGATCTTAGGATTGTAATAATTGGGCTAAAATTTCAGTGTTGGACTTGAGAAAAATGATAAAATTAAAGGCTTAAGTTAATTAACATTTAACAAAATATTTATATTTTATTTATGAATAATATATAAATAATTATAAATATATACATCTTATTCATCTATTTGGTTTGATTATTTTTGCGATTGTTTTTAGTAAAATCAAAACCAAACTAAATAGTATCGATTTTCAAAATTTAAAATCAAATTTAATCAAATATTGAATTTCTTTTTGGTTGATTTTATTCAAATTGTGATTCAATTTGATTTTTTTTAACAATACCATGAATATGCCTACGTATATATGACAAGTGAAGTTTAAGTATAAAATATATATTTATTTGAAGTTTATTGGATCTTATTTAAAATTATTCTCGAGTGTATAATAATAAAAATTAAAGAGAAAAATATATTGTAATGAGGTTTTAATTCATGTATAATTTAATATTCTATGTTTGCTAGCTGGTGCTTCACTACTACTTCATATCAAAGTTTGATTTTAATTCTATTAGTTTCAACATATTGCCCAACTTTAAATAATAGTTGGTACATAGTTCAAATTGACCATAAAAAATATCATTGAATTTTTTTTCAAGAAAATATATTTGTTATTTGATATACTCTATATTATATAGTTACAGTAAAGAAAAAAACATTTTAATTAGAATAATAAATGATTATAAAAGAAGAAATAAAAAAATCGAAACTTATTGAAATTTGTATGGCTGGCTTACAATGATATATATTTTAGCTTATTTTCGTCCAACTTATTTCAATTCAAATGACTTGACTTACCATTTATTAACTTAGACTATATCAATTCGTTCAAGTTCAGCCTATTTGCTCATTAACACCTCTAAATTTGACTATATTTGTTCGTTCAAGTTTAGCCTATTTGTTCATTAACAGCTCTAAATTTGAATTAGAATTACTGAATTTTATCAAACTCATAATTATGAGAAAAATAATAATAATAAACACAATAAATCTTTGTAAAGGGATTACTTTAGTAGAAAAATTCAAAAAAAAATATGTAATTTATTATTCTTAAAGCGGTTGATTTATTTTGATTTTATGTATTATGAATTCAGTTTATCAGTTTTCAATTTTAAAAGATGCAAATCATTATGAATTTTTTTTATCAATTTTTGATCGTTAACAGTTTAATTAAATATATAACTTCTCACTTTTCTAATAATTTGACGTGATATGGTGAAACAAGTAAATTAGCAATAAATGTTTTGATATAGTGAAACAAGAAAAATAATATTTAATTAGATAAATTATAGTGTTTTAGAACACTGATATAACGATTAATTAATCATGATAAATTATTAAATATTTAATATTTATGAAGGGTAAAGTAGTAAAATACTATTGACTTAATAAGCTATCGGATTATCAATAACTCAATACTAAAGTCAAAATCGATTCAATAATCCAATAACCTTTTTTATATATATATAATCATTAAAAACACATAAATCTAATAAGATTTTTTTTTTCAATTTAATTTATTAATCAATTCAATTTTTCATACCGTACTCGTATTAGTCAAAACTGTGGCAAGATTGTCTTTGACAAATAATATAATGTGAATTTCTTATAAAGTATTAGATGCTGCTTTAATTTATTAAAAAAAGAAAATTAATTTTAATTTTATTATGTAATTGGATATAGCCTGCTGACTTTGACTTTCAACTAATATAATGCCTAAATACATGTTGAAAATGACATTTATGCATGCCATTATTTATTATTACTACATTATTTAATACATGAAGCTTCCTAGTACGTATAACAAAATTATAGATATATCTCTAGTTAGATATTAATCTGATAAAAAATAACATCCAAAATTATAATGTAAATCCACATCATAATAAAGATAAATTAAAATGTCTTTATATGTTTTTTCAGTTTATTAAATTTTATTCAGCTAAAAAAAAATCTTCTCTTAAAAATATATTTTTTAATAATGTCATTGACCTTTGATTTTTGACATATCAATTCATAATATTTGTTTCTTTGACTCTTTTTTATTAAAATACAAATCTTCTTTAATTTATTAATTCATAAAAATTGTTCCTTTGACTTTCTTATGTCAGACAGAATACGACAATAAATTAATCATTGAAAACCATAATATTTTTTCAAATTAAAAAGGGATTTGTCAAAGACAAAATGATGTATATATTGACCATAATGATTAATGAGCAAGGAACAATCATAATAACCTAATCACAATCTTAACTTGTCAACAAAATTTAAACGGAGGGAGTACTTATTTTTTTTATCTCCAAGTTCTTAAAGTGATGAAATGGCCCATGACTCCATAACCCAACCCCATTTTTTCACGTTTTTAAACCCTAAATTAAAAAGAAATTAAGTGGCTATTGTGCAATTAATTCACATGTTCTTACCCGTTTAATTTTTGCTGTAACATGGTGTAGCAGCCAAAAATGTCAAGTAATTACAAGATAAAAACTGACTCATAAATTATGGTGCATATTGTAGAGTTGTGTCTAGTAAAATTGTTTTAAATAATTAAGTTAAATGAAAAATATATATTAAATTGCAATGTGTTGAACTTAATTTGAAATTATTCTGATACTGTTGAAAATAATTTTAAAAATTTGAAGAGAATATATAATATTGAAAGAAATCATGCATAATATTCTGATATACATGCTTGCTAGCTGGAGCTTCACCTAGCTCTTATTATAATGATGGTATCGCCAGTTGACTTTCAACGTAATGACCAAATCTATGTTACATTATTGGAAAATGACATTCATGCAATCATAATATAAAATACAAAATATTTAATCATGAAGTTTTCTAGCTCGACATAACTTAGGAATTAATTTTAAAATCGAACAGAAATTGATAGTTTGGATTAAAAAAATAGTTATTAACTTATCCGTAATGAGTTATAACTGATTTAGTGATTTTGATAATGTTTTTGATTTTTTTCGTCGGGCTACCGATTCTAACGGTTTTAGGCTTTTTCTATCGGGTTAACTGACAATCCGTAAAAAAAATTATACTTATGCTATCTGGTATATAAAGTTCTCAGCTCAGAGTTTACTTTCATATATTTATTTTAGGTTGTCTCGAATTCTCGATTATTCTACAATGTGATAGTGTTTTGCTTTTGAAGAAAATACAATCGGTCAACCCTTGTGTATGGTTCATTTGATTTGTGGATCACCTAGTTTCTAATTGATTTTTGATTATTATTTTTGTCAAGGTTAAATTGATAATGATTAATAACTAATAAACTAATAATCGATAACATGGTAAGGATCCGTTTCACCTACAAGAATAGGTAGCAATTAGACCAAGTCAAAAGAATGGCAAAGACAAAAGGTGGCAAAAAACGCTGATATGCAATTGGCAGCCAATAGTGACCAAAGAGATTTAGAATAACGTGTTTTTATGCCTATAAATATTTGAGTGAAACATTATTCCCTCAACACATCACAAAGATTAAAAAAATATCTATAATTCTTTCAACAAACTTTGCATTTTAATATCAAAATGACTAGTTCTTTTATTGCTATATTTTCTCTTCTTCTACTCTCTACCATGCAGTGTCATGCACAACTTTCTTCCACTTTCTACGACCGAACTTGCCCTAATGCTCTCACCACTATTCGTACAAGTATAAGACAAGCAATTTCAAGCGAACGTCGTATGGCTGCATCCCTCATTCGTCTTCATTTCCATGATTGTTTTGTTCAGGTTGGATATATACATTAATTAATCTATATGTATGTTTATGTAACTATATGATTGTGTTGTTTGATGAAATGTATAATATACATACTAAGTGACTTTTTTTAAAACTTTTATAGGGTTGTGATGCTTCTCTCTTGCTTGATGAAACTCCAACTATTGTCAGTGAGAAGACAGCGCTGCCAAATCTTGGATCAGTTAGAGGCTTTGGTATTATAGAAGATGCAAAAAGAGAGGTTGAGAAAATATGTCCTGGAGTTGTATCGTGTGCTGACATACTTGCAGTTGCTGCTAGAGATGCATCAAGTCTCGTAAGTACATTTTCACACTATGAAAAGAAGAAACTTTTTTATTCAAACCAATTAATTAATGTTACGTTAATGACAATCAGGTTGGCGGTCCATCATGGACAGTGAAACTCGGAAGAAGAGACTCAACCACTGCAAGTCATACTCTTGCGGAAACTGATCTTCCTGGTCCTTTTGATCCTCTTAGTAGGCTTATTTCTGGCTTTGCCAACAAAGGCCTTAGCACAAGGGATATGGTTGCTTTATCAGGTAATTATTGATATTGATCATATATATAAATATTTATGACAAGTTCTAACTTTTTAAAATAATTCTAGGATCACATTCAATTGGACAAGCACAATGCTTTCTTTTCCGTGATAGAATTTATAGCAATGGAACAGACATCGATGCTGGATTTGCTAGCACTAGAAGACGACAATGTCCTCAAGAAGATCAAAATGGAAACCTAGCTCCACTTGATTTGGTAACACCTAATCAATTGGATAACAACTACTTCAAGAATTTGAGGCAAAGAAAAGGCCTTCTTCAATCGGATCAAGTTCTTTTGAGTGGAGGATCTACCGATGATATTGTTTTAGAATATAGCAATAGCCCTCGAGCATTTGCCTCTGATTTTGCTGCAGCCATGATTAAAATGGGAGATATTAGTCCTCTAACTGGTCAAAATGGAATCATAAGAACGGTTTGTGGAGCTATAAATTGATTTTTCAAAAGCCTATTTTTACTTGTATAATTGCTAAGTTTATCTGTATTCATTTAATTTTTTTTCTTATATATTGTATTGTTTCAAGAATGAAAGAAATCTTCCTTGTGAAATAAAATGTTTGGCAACGTAACTACTTGGCTCCATTTTTAATATATAATTAAACTTAAATATGTTGATACACAATAATTATAATGATAATTAATCTGTTATCTCAATATAAAATAATATAAATAAATTTTTTATACTATATCACCATATATAACACTACTATATATAAATTTTTCGACTATAAATGTGCAATTAGATTTTTATTGTAATTTATATCATTGTATTTTTTTTCAGTTACCCTACCATAGTTTCAACTAGTAAAGTTATAAAATTTTCTGAAATGAAGTCAACAGAAAAATAATTAGAGTAATCGATAACACGTTAATATAATTAAAAATATTATTAAACGGCGATTATGAATGCTATCATTATAATAACAAATTAATATGACTATCTCTTTCATAATAGATTTTATTGAACATGGAAAACAGAATGTCCTCCAAAAGTAATATTTTAATCTCATTTACTATTGATTTTGACATTTCATAATTTTATCCTACAAATTAGATATCATCGAATCATTAGTACGAAAGGGAAATGTCAAAGAATTGATGATCTATATATGACTATATAAATAATTATAATGCTCACATTTGACAAATGATAATTATTTTTAACATTAAACTATTAGATGCAATATATTATTTCTGTTTAATTAACCATTCCAAAGTCCAACTTTTATAGCGTAGTGGTCTACACAACTTTGAATAATAGTTGGTATATAGTTCAAATTGACCATAAAAAATCTCATTGATTTTTTTTAAAGAAAATATATTTGTTATTTGATATAAAAAAAAGATAATTTAATTAGATGTATACAAGATTACAAAAGAATAAATAAAAAAAGGAAACTTAGTGAAATTTGTATGGCTTGCTTATAAGGACTTATTTTTTAGCTTAGTTTGGTCCAACTTATTTCAATTCAAATAATTTGACTTATTATTTATTAACTCAGACTATATCAAATTGTTCAAGTTCAGCCTATTTCCTCATTAACACCTCTAAATTTGACTATTTTAATTTATTCAAGTTTAGCCTATTTGTTTATTAATATCTTTAAATTTGAACCAGAATTACTGAATTCTATCAAATTCATAATTATGAGAATATTAATAATAAGCACAATAAATCTTTGTAAAGGGATTAGTTTAGTAGAAAAATACAAAAAAAAAACACGTTATTTGATACTCTTAAAGCGGTTGGTTTAATTCGATTTTATGCATTATGAATTCAGTTTATCAATTTTCAATTTTTAAATATGCTAATACAATAAGATTTTTTTTTATCGATTTTTGATCGTTAACAGTTTGATTGAATACATAACTTCTCACTTCTCTAATAATTTGACGTGACATGGTAAAACAAGTAAATTAGCGATAAATGCTTTGATATAGTGAAACAAGAAAGATAATATTAAGTTAGATTGATTGTAGTGTTTCAGAGCACTGATATAGTGTTAAATTAATCATGATAAATTATTAAATATTTAATATTTATGAAGGGTAAAATAATAAAATACTATTGTTTAATTAATCATGATAAATTATTGAATATTTAATATTAAATAAAGCGATTGGTTTGGTTTATTTCGATTTTATGTATTATGGATTCAGTTTTATCAGTTTTCAATTTTTAAATATGCTTAACCATTAAGAATTTTTTTTATCAATTTTTGATCGTGAACAGTTTGATTAAATATATAACTTCTCACTTTTCTAATTTGACGTCATATAGTGAAACAAGTAAATTGGCGATAAATATTTTGATATCATGAAACAAGAAAGATAACATTTAGTTAGATAGATTATAGTGTTTTAAAGCACTGATATAGTGTTTAAATAATCATAATATTTAATATTTATGAAGGGTATGATAATAAAATATTATTGTCTTAGTAAACTATCGATTTATCAATAACCTCAATACTAATACTAAGTTGATTCAATAATTCAACAATCTTTTTTTATAAAACCATTAAAAACTCGTAAATCTAATAATTAATTTGTTGATCAATTCGATTTTTCTTACCCTACTCCTGTTAGCCAAAATTGTGGCAAGAGTTGGCTTTGACAAATAATGTAATGTGAATTCTTTTTATAAAGTACTAGATGCTGCTTTAATTTATAAAAAAAAAAAGATTGATTTTAATTCTATTATGTAATTGGATATAGCCTGCTGACTTTGAGTTTCAACTAATATAATGCCTAAATACATGTTGAAAATGACATTTATGCATGTCACTATTTATTATTACTACATTATTTAATTCATAAATCTTCCTAGTACGTATGACAAAATTATAGAAATATCTCTAGCTAGATATTAATCTGATAAAAAATAATATCCAAAATTATAATGTAAATCCATATTATAATAAAGATAAACTAAAATGTCTATACATAT
Organism: Solanum pennellii; assembly: GCF_001406875.1. Classification (NCBI taxonomy): domain Eukaryota; kingdom Viridiplantae; phylum Streptophyta; class Magnoliopsida; order Solanales; family Solanaceae; genus Solanum; species Solanum pennellii. The sequence continues at coordinate 10,249,668 of NC_028647.1, forward strand.
TTTTCAGTTTATTAAATTTTATCTAGCTAAAAATAAATTTTTCTAAAAATACATTTTTTAATAATGTATTGACCTTTGACTTTTTTGACATTTCGATTCATAATATTTCTTTCTTTGACTTTTTTTTATTAAAATAAGAATATTCTTTAGTTTATTAATTCATAACAGTTGTTCCTTTGACTTTGTTATGTCAGCCAAAATACGATAATAGATTAATCATTGAAATCATAACATTTTTCCAAAATAGAAAAGGATTTGTCAGAGACAAAATGAGGTATATATTGACTATAATGATTACTGAGCAAGGAACAATCATAAAAACCTAATCACAATCTTTAACTTGTCAACAAAATAATATTATTATATAGATACCAATAGAGATCGAGTCATAATTTAAAGTTCAAATTTAATCTTTTAATTTGTTCAAGTTATTGATTTTGGCCGAAATTTCACTAGTCTTGTTATTGATCAATCGCTACAATTGATATATTATTACAATAATCAAATTATTTTTTTGTTTGAGAAATGAATATAAATAGTTATTTATTAAAATAATAATTAATAATATATATTTTTTATATATTAATGGATGGTATATATTTAATATGTATATGATTTCGATACAAAATAAGGTATATATGTCACGACCCAAAATCACGAGTCGTGATGGCACCTATGTTCCCAACCAATAGGTAAGCCAACCAACATATTTTAACAAACTTAACTAACTAATAAGTGAAAACACAACAAATTGCCAAATCTCCAACACTGAGTTCTTTATAAGTACGAATGCGGAAAACTGAAAAAAATACTACCCAAGAATTGGTGTCATAAGTACAAGAGCTTCTAAAATACGATGCAAGTCTGAAACTAAAAAGATAAATCTAACATAAGGGATATCCTGTCTGAATACTGAATAACAGAATAAGTAAAAGATAGAGGGAGGTGTGGGCCACGGAACAGCCAAGCAGCTCACCACAACTCCAAGACACTCCAAACTCGGACTCAAACTGCTCCTCGAGATGTGCTCCTACTCGGAATCGAATCTGCACCACAAGGAGTGCAACAAGTGTAGTATGAGTACGAAACCACATGTACTCAGTATGTCTCATTGACTGACAACAAAGAAGTAGTGACGGGAGTTTATAAAAAAAAATAAATTCTTAAATTATATAAGTATATATATATTACACTCACTATTTAAGTTCATCAATAAAGGTAATCAAACATCAAGTACTTTCCAAACACCAAACAAAACACATAATCATCAAAAATAAATGATGTGATGAAATGCAATGCAATATGATACCATGTAATGAATCTTTCAGAATACCCAGTACTCACTCAACCGTATATACATGATACTCCTCGAAAATACATCGAGAGCTCATGACCCATGGGGGACTCGCGAGGTCTATATACCGACACGGACGATCTCCACGTGTCTGTGCGGACGATCTCAACGCACTATCATAATATCAAACAATTTCCGCACGGACGGTTTCCACGTGCCCAAATTACAATCTTAACATCTCACCATCCCCAGCACGGACGATCTCCACGTGCCCAACTTATACTCAATCTCATGTCAATGCATGTATACAATATCATTTCAATATAAGGGGATAATGATGCATCTCACTCAATCAATATCAACATAATACATAACCACCTCAATTATCACAACTATACGGGTGTAATAAAGAAAACACAATCACACAAAAATTTCAAGTCAATAATATATCAGCTAATGCCCATATGCTTTGGAAATTCTCAAATTACAATCCGCATTATATAGTAGAAAATTTTCCATTTTATAACACCGGTACTCGTACTTATGCCCGTCACACCATTGATATACGAGACCCCCATCTTCCGCCCTTAACCCTTTGTCTATTCTCATTTTTTTTAAAAAAATCTTTAATTAGGAAAACATCCTTCAACAAGTCTAAAAAGTCTTAACATACCTCAAGTGCCGAATTAGTGTCACGAATCTTTAAGATAGTTCCTTCCCTTTTTGCAAAGTTTCGTAATGTGTTGACACCCAATTTTTGACCCACGTTGGTATAAATTAATTATCGAGCTTCCTAAATTTTCCAAATATTTTAATTTAATCAGTTTTATAAATTTTACGAATATAATAATATAATACATAAATTTTATGTTACTTCGAATACGTTTTAATATAATTTTCAATAATATATTTTTACATAATTATGTATATAAGTAGTATATCTTATGATTATTCAAAAAACCATCAAAATATGCATCTAAATATTTTATTAAACTAGTTTAATTTAAATCATAATTTTACTTTTGAATCACTTTGACGATTTTAATAATTATTTTACTAAATAAAGAGGCTCGTGATTAGTTGATGCAAATTC
>NC_028647.1:10253160-10289894 GCF_001406875.1 Solanum pennellii
TTTGTCATGTTTTCCCCTTAAACATACCAAAAGCGAATTTTGGCCTTTTCCAACCTATCAGCCCACCTTATCCCCCATATTCCCAAGCCCACTTCAATTGTCAAAGAGCAGAACCCAAATATTCAGGCCCCAACATTAAACCCCAGGACCACTTCCTTTTATTTTCCCAGCCCAAACATCCAACCCGCTGACCCAACGTTTCGACCCGACCCAACCCCATCTTCCCCCTCCTTCTTCCCCAACCCACGCGACTTTTCCCAAAAAACAGTCGCCTGATCCCCAGGAAACGCAGAAAAAGCAAACACACCCAAAACGGAAAATCTTCCCCCCCAGACGCGACCCCTCTCCCACCCTCTCTCCCCCTCTCCCAACACCCACGCGGTATTCCCCAGCTATCAGAAACGAAAAAGAAAACCCAGAAAAGAACAGAGAAAAGACGCAGAAGAAGCAGACTCCGAAAATGGAAAATCTCTCCCACACCCTCGCGTCTCCCTCACGTTCTCTCCCTCTCTCCCCAAACTCCTCTGTCTCCTCTCCTCTCCCCTCTTCATCGCGCGTGAATGAGGCGGAGTCACACAGACCTGCGTCCTGCCGCTGTCACGCAGGTCTGCAACACGCAAGGCGACACAGTCGTCCTCGCCAGCACGCGGACTGTCCTCGCAGCTGCAGATCGAGACACGTAGCCGCCCAAGGACACTTATCTCCATCCCGACCGTCCGCTCTGCCCTTCCTCTTTCGGAATGGGGCGAATTCTTTAGAAAAAGGGGTTTGACCCAAAGAGGAAGGGATTCAAATTTCAAATTCAAATGGGCCTCAAGTCATTTCCCGCCCTTCCTCTTCCGAAAACCCTAATATTCCCCTATATAAACCCCTTCCGTCCTTAAGAAAGAGGGTTAGAGATTTTTATCGAAAATTTCAGAGAGTGAGAACTTTTGGGGTATCAGAATTTTAGAAGTTGAAAAACGGTTAGCAATTTTTGGTGGAAGAATTCTCGGAAAACACTGCTTCTTCTGTCTTGTTGTGAGGAGTCGTTGAAAACTCTTTGGTTTCTCTTTGTTTATCTCGGAAGAAATTATTAGTTCGTCCTATCGTTTTTTTAGGCTAAGCGAAACTCTGTGGTTGGACATTTTTCGGAAATTTTGTCGAAAGTTTAGAGGCTGGAAATTTTCAGAAGACAGGAACAGAAAAGGGATTGGAGAAAAATCGAGAAAAGTCTTGTTTCGCCTCAGTGTGTTCTACTGCGGTGATCCTTCGAAACGTCGTAGCCGGTGTTCGTGTTTTCGTTTGGGGGTGGAAGTCATCGCTGTCGCTGCTCGTATCGTCCAATTCGCTGCTCTAAAGAAGGTATATTTCCCTTTTATTTTTTTTAGTCTCTTCATGGATGTCGAGTTGTGGTTTGTGCTGTAGTGAATGTGAGGTATCGTACCTCGTTTGCTTGCTTGAATCTGGAACGTGTCCTGCGTTATGGTTTTGTTTTGCCGGATGGTTCGTTTATGTTGTTTTCTGTTCTTTTTCTTCTCTACGAGTTCATCATGGCGTAGGTTGCTAAAGTATTAGTATTTAGGATCGTTTGGCTGCCGTAAATCTGTATATTGAAGAAATTATTGAAGATTCGTAGGTTTTCGGTGGCTGCCTCGTTTGGGATCGTTTTCTTCTTATTTGCCGAATGCCTTAAACAATGATCGTAGCGTGTTTAACTTGTGTGATTCATCGGCTCCATTTCTGCTTCTTCCCCTGTTTCTTCCTGTTTTAGGTTCATCTACGAATTGTTTTGATAAGATGTCTTCTGTTTTGTTTGTCGGATTGTGATGTTATTCCCTGGTTTGTCCTGTCGTGAACATGTTCATTTTAAAGGTTTCCGTTGGATCTATGGCTGTAGGTTATTGTTAGAGTTAAAGATGTGACAAAGGTTCAAGTTTATTCGTTTCGTTTTAAAATTATTATTGTATAGAGATATACTTTTGGCTTATTGGGGTGATGTGTTACCTATGCTATGAAATTAGTTAACTTGATCTTAAATGTGATTCAAATGTTGCAGTTGTCAAGTAGAGTTTCGCTGACTTGTTGATTATCCTACCTTTTGGTATATGAACTCGCTTTTGATTATGGTCTATGCGCCTTAAATTCGCATATTCATTTGTTGAATTGAGGTTTTGTAGTATAGGCATTTAGATTACTATGACTTGACCATGACTTGCTTTTAATTTTTCTTTCTCCATTTGCATTAGCCAAACTCATGGCCACTGCCAGCCCCTTTGCTTGTTGATGAGTTGTGTTCTTTTATATTTATTGCTTATTGTTCGGTTAATCCTCGTTTACCATAAGTTGGGAGACATTATTATTGGATGTTATGGCTTATCACCCTTTTTTCTTTGGGTGCATGTGAACCCCTTCCGAGTTCATGACGGACTCCTCTCTTGCATTTCCTTGAGTCTTGGTTCGTCTTCGAGTCAACCCATCAAGAGCGGTGAAGATTGGAGAAACTTGAAGGACGGACTAGAAGATTTCTTTAGCTTCTTTTATATATTTTGCATTTTATTTATTTTGTAATGGACATAAGCCCTCGTCGTTTCCATTTCTTTATATTTTATTTTGTATGTTAGACTAGGACAGGTGAAAAAAGGGTTAAAAAACCCAAAAACAGGTGGGTCCAAGTTTCGGTCAAGGCGAACAGAACCCGAAAACTTGGGNTTCTGTTTTGTTTGTCGGATTGTGATGTTATTCCCTGGTTTGTCCTGTCGTGAACATGTTCATTTTAAAGGTTTCCGTTGGATCTATGGCTGTAGGTTATTGTTAGAGTTAAAGATGTGACAAAGGTTCAAGTTTATTCGTTTCGTTTTAAAATTATTATTGTATAGAGATATACTTTTGGCTTATTGGGGTGATGTGTTACCTATGCTATGAAATTAGTTAACTTGATCTTAAATGTGATTCAAATGTTGCAGTTGTCAAGTAGAGTTTCGCTGACTTGTTGATTATCCTACCTTTTGGTATATGAACTCGCTTTTGATTATGGTCTATGCGCCTTAAATTCGCATATTCATTTGTTGAAATGAGGTTTTGTAGTATAGGCATTTAGATTACTATGACTTGACCATGACTTGCTTTTAATTTTTCTTTCTCCATTTGCATTAGCCAAACTCATGGCCACTGCCAGCCCCTTTGCTTGTTGATGAGTTGTGTTCTTTTATATTTATTGCTTATTGTTCGGTTAATCCTCGTTTACCATAAGTTGGGAGACATTATTATTGGATGTTATGGCTTATCACCCTTTTTTCTTTGGGTGCATGTGAACCCCTTCCGAGTTCATGACGGACTCCTCTCTTGCATTTCCTTGAGTCTTGGTTCGTCTTCGAGTCAACCCATCAAGAGCGGTGAAGATTGGAGAAACTTGAAGGACGGACTAGAAGATTTCTTTAGCTTCTTTTATATATTTTGCATTTTATTTATTTTGTAATGGACATAAGCCCTCGTCGTTTCCATTTCTTTATATTTTATTTTGTATGTTAGACTAGGACAGGTGAAAAATGGGTTAAAAAACCCAAAAACAGGTGGGTCTAAGTTTCGGTCAAGGCGAACAGAACCCGAAAACTTGGACCCAAGTCTCTCTCTCTCTCTCTCTCTCTCTCTCTCTCTTTATTACTTGTTTGTGCGTTTGTTTGAATTGTCATTAGTTTTAGAGTTCGAAACTCCAAACTTCCCATCGAACGCCTTTCGCTTTATCAAACTTAAGACATAAGTTTGATAGACGTTTCAAATTTACTAAGTCGTTTAGAATTGAAGTTTAAAAGTTTAGCTTTAATGAAATCTTAAAACAACAAAGGTTGCGAAACTTGTAAATTGGCGTAAAAATCTTAAGAAGTTCAAAAATTCACAAGTCTGCTTAGAGAGTTAAGGTTTAAAAAGTTTAACTAAGACGGAATCTCAAAAGATAAATATCTTAAAATTTGCAAAGTTTGGCTAAGTAAATTCTGATAGAAGTTCAAATAAATTTACAAATCTTTAAAACAAAAAATAGTCAAATGAGTTAATAGCCGGAAAACCGTAAGTTAGCGGAGTGTCTTAGGTGCCTCACACCTTCCTAAGACACTAATAAGAATCCCGAACCCCCTAAAATATTTTTAAAACAATTTTTCTGTTTAAGTTGTTTTGGAAATAAGTTTTTCTTGATTTTTCTTAAAAAATTAAGTGGCGACTCCTAAAAGTCAAAAATCCTTTAAAATAAAACAAACTCTTTTCGATAAATAATTTTTCGATAAAACAGAAATGGCGACTCCGCTGGGGACTTGGAGGATTCTAACCCTAAGACTAACTTGTAATTAATTGTTTAATTGCTTAGATTACTTAGTTTTTGGAATTGCATTTTTTCATGGCATAAATTCCGCCAAGTGGCAACTAGCTGCATTAGGAAACGGAAGTTACGCGGCTTACCGCGACTTCTCTCAGAAATACCCCAAGAGCTTATTTGGGAGTATCGAATAAATAGTCGGAATGCGGTCATCCGGCGTTATTCGATAGCTCCACCCCGATGTTTGTCCGACTCGGGTAACCGTCTATTTGAAAACAACTCTAGAAAAGCCTATGTTAGAGCGAAACCAAAACCAAAATTAAGCATCAGCTTAGGACGACTTAATACCCAGGGCGTATTAAGTCCATTTTAGTAGAAAACCACCAAAATCGCGTCTAAGGTCTTCGACCTCACGACGCATCATATTATGTGACATTCGAAATGTATGTGTGAAAAACCAACTTGGGGGTAGGGGAAAGTCTAACGGGTTTCTGTTTTGCAGATATGGACCGCTTTCCGAAATTCAACATGGTCATCTCCGCGCCACCCCAACTTACTATGTGGCACAACGACTTAGACGGAGATCATAAGCGAACTCTCAACAAATATGTAGGGGCCTTGATCGAGCTAATCAATATGGACGGTTGGCCAGAGTTGATCGAGCTACTTACGGGTTACTGGGACAGCCAAAGAATGGTCTTCCGTTTCGGAACGGCCGAAATCACCCCTACATTAGAAGAAATAAGAGATTGCATAGACACCGTGAGCACGGGCCTAGAGAGAAGAGCCCGAAAACAGGAGGACGTGTTTATCCCCAACAAACCTTCCGTTGAGAACATCTCGGATTGGTTAGGGTTAAGAAAGGATTTCACCTATTGGTGTCAAGACTCCCACGTAATGTTCAGGGACTTGTACGTCAGATTTGGACACGCGAGTTTCTATGCCGCGTATAATCGGGAATTTAGAATTTCCTACAGGGAGTGAAACGAGCTCCGCCCGTTGGCGTTTGCCATAGCCTTGTTGGGAACAATGGTCTTCCCGCACGGCCCGAGCCTGAGCATCAACACCAGAGTCATAACACTCGTCCAAACGCTGTTCAAGGGGTACGAGAATCAAGGAACGACAAAGTACTACTCCTTAGCCCCGGTCATATTGTCGGACATATATCGCGCTTTGGGTAAGTGCAAAGAGGGACATCGGTACTTCCAAGGGTGTAATCTGCTCCTCCAATGGTGGATTCTCAGCCACTTGGCGAAGGGTGCTGGAACTCGAGAACTGCACACTCTCGACAACAAGAACACTCTCAAAGACCTGAAAGACTTACTGTTCTGGGCCAACCTGAACAATCGGAGAACGAGAGGGAGATGGGCCAAAATTTTCTCTGAGTTGAGAGAAGAGGACCTCCAATGGATGCTCGACCGCTTCATATCCAAGGAAGTTGTCGTAGAGGGTCGTAGATGTTCCGTGCTCCCTCTACCCGGCATTCGAGGAATTCGCCCTTACGCGCCATTCCGAGTCTTGCGACAGTTCGGAAGAAGGCAGACTGTGCCTAGAGAAGCGTACTATGGCGCTTATGTGTACGACATTTGGGACGACAGGGTGGACGACGCTACGGAGATGCTCAGAGAATGGAAGAACGCCAAGCGTATGGGTAAAGACACTATCGCTCCTGACGATTCAACGCTGGATACGACGAAGGTTACAAAGCATGGTTGAAAAGAGATATACAAAATATCTCCTTTCAGATTCCACGTAGCTTTCGCAGTATGATAGACAAAGAAGCCAAAGCAGTGGCCGAATTACGAGAGCTTAAGGAAGAGGCTAATGAGGTCTATGCCAAATTTGTGGAGAATCAAGACGCACTCGAGAGGGCAACTCGAGAGATCGAGAGACTGAAGCAAGGGTATGAAGAGTTCGACAACTGGATCCAGCAGAAAATTGAGAGGATGCGATACGAGAGCCTGGAAGACAAAGGGCGTCTGGGTGAAAGTTTTCTGTTGATGCTGAGGTACATGTTCCAACAGCACAAAAACCAGAAAGACGACGACGGAGCGGGACCATCCGGAGCAGCATAGTGGATATCGCCCCTGCGCGGGTTTTTCTTTATCTGTATTGCATTATTTTAGCCCCTGCGTGGGCCTGATATTATCGCACTTTCTAAATAGCCCCTGCGTGGGTTTGTTTATTTCCCTTTTCAAACATTTCAATCATTATTAAATATTATTTTGGGGGGAATCATTTAATTGGTTTAAACTCACACGTACATCATTTGAATGCGTTAGGCCTACCCTTGGCACAAAAAGGGTCCCCATGCATGATTAGGACCCGTTATCTATGTGTATTTAAATGCTTATGTGTTACGTTGCTTTGAATGAGGATATCGTAAACCCACTCCTAGCCAAAATCCCAAAGAGTATACAGAAGCCACCATTACAAATGTCCGACCAAAATTCCCAAGTCTCAAGTTTCGCACCCAAAAATCCATCTTCCATACCAAAAATCCTGAATACCGCTCTATTGTCTCAGGAAAGGTGAATCACCGCTATGGACAAAGGCAAGAACGTCCAGACGGATCTCACTGAGGAGGAAGTGCGAAGAAAAATCGAGCGAGTCACTCGAGAAATTCAGAAGATCAAAGAGGAAGGGCTTAAGGTAGACATGACCGCGACAATCTACAAAGCTGCGGTCACGACTTTGGATGAAGATCTGGCGTCGCAGATAAAAAGAAAGAAGAAGGTTGAGATGGAAACCGAAAGCCTAAGGAATAGGTTGAACTTGCTTCGTTTGGAGATACACGAAGGAAAGGCGAGAGAAGCGAAGATAGATATTGAGACTGCCGTGTTGTCGGCCAGAAGTGCGGCACTCGACGAGGAATTGGCGACCCATAGCAACCTAAAGGGCGGAAAATACCTCGCCCGTGATCAGGGAGCAGATAACAGTGACCCCGGCTGTGAAGTTATTGAGGAGGACGATGAAGAAGAAATCGTCTACAAGCCTCCATTTCCGACTGTCTGAAAGGAAAGGAATGACGCAGCCACAAGACAAGAAATCGCCAAATGTTGTCTTCTAGAAATTTCAAGGTTGTTTTTCAATTCCCTTGTAATCACAATGAAAGAATGAATGAAAATTTTTCATCCTAAAATCCGAACTACGTTGGGCCTGAATTCTCCTTGTGAGATACGTAGGCAGCCTTCCCGGCCCGGCCCCTATCACAGAAAATTTTCATTCTCCTCCATGTTTCGGAGATACAAAGATAAGATCAACGGACGTCGAAAAGCAGCTGCAAGAAGACCATAGCTCAACGTGATTCAACTTTCCCGAGATAGCGCTAAACAAACAAATTCCTGTTTGGTCAGAATATATTTCCGTCCTCATTCGTGGGTTAAGATATCCTCAAACAAAGCGACTTGTGTGTTTATCTGTTTTCTATGCGATATTATGCATTTTGTACTCCGGATATGCACTAACAAATTTGCCTTTGAGTTGTTTCACCTCTCAGGTACCTCTTACTGATCTGTGTCGATAAAGCTGGCAGATCACCCCTATTTCACCAGATCAAAAGGTCCCGCAGATTCCTTCCCCGGACCAAACGCAAATACAGACATGGGAGACAACAATGAACAAGCCAGCCTCACAGACGTCGTGGTGGCTCAGCCCACCGCGGCAGAGCAGAATGAGCTTATTGCGCAGCTGATGCAGCAAATAGCTGACATGAGGGTCGAGATGCAACGAAGGCAAGACACGCCTCCGCCCGGGTTTGGCCCCAAATTTCTCGACGCGAGACCTCCTACATACTTCCCCTCGTCCAACTCAGATCCTGCTCAGCACCGTCCATCGACATCCGTGCACAACCCGTCGGGGGTAGATATGACAACCCAAAACCCCTAATACGCCTCGGTCTCCTATCAAACTCCCTCACCACTTCCAAACAATCCTCCACAAATGCCACAATACCCCCAAAATACTCAAACAGCCCCACTACCCCAAAATCAAACCCAAAATCCCACCGCCTTCAATTCCCAAACACCGCATCCCCACTTAAACCAAAATACCAATCCCCAAAATTATCCGCAAAACTATCAAACCGCACAGAACGTCCCAAGCCGTTCCATAGCTCCACCCCTCCCTAAAAAAACCACTTTTCAAGTCCCTATCCCAGTCGAGCATGAGGTGCACGGCTCCGAGTTGGACCATTACGAGGAGCAAGAAAGAGAGTGGAGGGCGAGGGAAGAAGCGAAGGTAGACATAAAGGAGGAGATCAAAAGGGCAATGAAAGAATTGCAATGCACTTCAGACGTCGCCGGGTTAAGCTACGCAGAACTATGCATTCACCCAGACTTGAACCTGCCTGAAGGGTTCAAGATCCCGAAGTTTGATACCTTCGGAGGGGTGGGCAACCCCATGGCACACTTAAGAGCAAACTGTGACAAACTCGTAGGAGTTGGCAAAGATGAAGTGTTGCTGATGAGGTTGTTCAGCCGGAGCCTGTGCGGTGAGGCCCTGGAATGGTTCACGTCGCACGAGACTCGACAATGGCCCAGTTGGAGCGCACTTGCTAAGGATTTCATCGACAGATTCGCATACAACGTCGAGATAGTCCCTGATCGGTACTCTTTGGAGAAGATGAAGCAAAAGCCCACAGAAAGCTATCGAGAGTTCGCGTACAGATGGAGGAAGGAGGCAGCGAGGGTGAGGCCTCCGATGACGGAGAAGGAGATTGTAGAGGTTTTGATACGGGTGCAGGAGCCCGAGTATTATGACAGAGTCATCTTATTAATCGGCGCCAAGTTCGCCGAGATAGTCAAAGTGGGTGAGACTATCGAAGGTGGCCTGAAGTCGGGGAAGATAGCCCGAGTGTCTGCATCGCCTGGATCTTCCGGACTTGTAAGGAAGAAAAGAGAGGAGGTTTCCGCGATATCATACGGGGGGAGAAAGGCCCCCAGAAACTTACCACGTCCCCAAAGCCGCTCCAATCCTCCATCAAAGCCTCATCAAGCCTACCGTCCACACTCAAATCATTCCGGCCACTACAATGCCGCCCCCACTTATCCAGAGGCCCATATTGTGTCATATCAGAATCCACCCCCAATTCCCCAAAATTTTCCCTCCATATATCCAAACTACCCCCAAGCTTATCAAGTCCCTCCCCATTACCAGAATGTCGCTCCCAGCTGCGCTAATGTACAGCCAAGCTATCGAGCACCGTCCCCCGCATATAAAATACAAACCCCGGCATATCAAAACCCCCATCCAAATTACCAAGCCCCAATGCCAAACTACCAAACAAATCCCTATCCCAGAGCCCAAGCTCCATGACCAAATGCCCGCAGTTATCAACAAGTCCCTCCCCCTCAGCAGGGCGGGTATGATCCCCCTCGCCCCAGGTTTGAGAAGAAGCCCTCCAGAAGCTTCACCGCGTTGGCTGAAAGCAGAACTAAATTGTTCGAAAGATTATCCGCGGCCGGGTACATCCACCCTGTGGGGACCAAGCCCGTGGATGTCAATTTCAGATTCTACAGACCGGAGCAGAGATGTGCTTATCATTCCAACATTGTTGGACATGATACAGAAGACTGTATCAATCTCAAGCACAAGATCCAGGACTTGATTGACCAGGAAGTGGTCTCCCTTCAGCCTGCGGCACCAAACGTCAACACGAATCCGTTGCCAAATCATGGGGTGGAAACATCAACATGATAGAAACTGACGAAGATGAGCGTGAAGCCAAGAGAATTACTCCTGTTGTTCAGGAAGACTTGGAAAGGGCTGTCGCTTCTTTGAGCGTCAGAGAAAAGGGAGAGTTTGTCATTCTGACACCTGCAAAGGTTGTTGCCTTGGTGCCCTCAAAGACTCTCGCTAAACCCAAGTTTGTGATAGAAACGGCCGTGGCTCAAGGCATGACTAGATATGGCAGATGTTACACTCCTGATGAGCTTTCTCTCGGAGGACAAAAGAAAGATCATGCTAAGAGACCGATCAGCGAAGCAGAAGCCGAGGAATTCTGGAGGAGAATGCAGCCCAAAGACTACTTCATTGTCAAGCACTTGGAGAAGACTCCAGCCCAGATTTCTGTGTGGGCCCTATTGATGAGCTCCTGGTCCCACAGACAGGCTTTGATGAAAGCCCTGGATGACACGTACGTGCCCTCAGGCACAAGCAGCGACAATGTAGCTGCTATGATTCACCAAGTCATTCAGGGACACCGCATCAGTTTCTGCAATGATGAACTGCCGGCCGAAGGGAGGGCCCACAACAAAGCTCTACACATCACCGTGGTATGCCGCTGAAATATTGTCAACCATGTTTTGGTAGACGACGGATCTGGCCTGAACATATGCCCTTTGTCCACACTGAAGCAGCTGAGGTTTGACCTTGGAAAGTTGGAGCAAAACCAGGTCAATGTGAGAGCATTCGATGGTGTGCAGAGAGAGACGTTGGGAGCTGTGAACCTGACCATCCAAATGGGCCCCGCAGAGTTCGAGGCAAAGTTCCAGGTGTTGGATATCGACACCAGCTATAACCTCCTTTTGGGAAGGCCATTCATTCATATGGCTGGAGCCGTCCCCTCCACTCTTCACCAAGTGATGAAACTAGTATGGAGAAATGAAGAACTACTTATTCACGGGGAAAGGAGCCATTCAGGTAAGCAGGTGCCAATCTTGGACGAAACGCCACAAAGTTCGGATTTCTACACGGTGGAGTTGGTAAATGCCACCGATGAGGGCTTGGTCCCGCAGACTCCCATGCCGGCCGTGTACAGAATGATCGCCACGGTAATGCTGCAGAGCGGATTCGAACCAGGATTCGGACTAGGAAAGAATGCCCAAGGGATCATCGAGCCAGTTCCGGTCCTTGCTCAAGGATCAAAGTATGGTTTGGGGTACATCCCCACAGATGATGATGTGAACATGAAGAGGAAAAAGGATCAAGGGTTGACTAAGCCGATCCCGCATCTCTATCAATCCTTTCCAGTCCGGGAGCATGCCGAGCCTGAAGACGATGGGGAAGGGATCTGTGACCTGTTCAAGGAGATTAACGTCGTTATCGAGGAGGAGGTCAACCCAGCTGGCATTCGCGATGCGAAACCAGGGGATATGCTGCAGAATTGGACTTCCACGCCAATCCTGATGTCCCGGACTCTTGGGTAGAAAGGAATTATTTTATGCATAGTAAAATTGGTGGTCGTCCGGAAGAGGCCCGAGACCCACCATTTCTGCATTTTTCTTGAATTTGAATTTTGTTGTGATGTTTAAAAGGCGACACGGCCCTGTGTCATGACCCAAGTTTGCATTTTTTTTTATTTAAATGAAAGCCTCCTTATTTTGACTTTGTTTATTTAATTGCTTGTTATATTTTACTTTCCTAATTTTGTCTGTTTATGATTTCAGTAACGTAAGTTTCAAACCTGCCAATGTCATGTCATGTCATGAGTTAAACGAGCAAAATGAGGCAAATGACGATGAGGTTGACGACTATGAAGAAAGTGGGGAACCAGACTATGTTGCAGAAGAATTTCGACAGTTTGAGAATCAACATAAACCGAATCTGGAGGAAACAGAGACGGTGAATTTGGGAGATTCGGAATGTGTCAAAGAGGTTAAGATCAGCACTCACCTGAATGAAACTCAGCAGGAGAGCCTGGTTCATTTGCTTCCAGAATACAGTGATGTGTTTGTTTGGGAGGTCGGTGATATGCAGGGTTTGAGTACCGATGTCGTATCTCATAAGCTACCTATCAACCCAGGGTTCGAGCCGGTGAAACAAAAGACTCGGAAATTCAAGCCTGAATTGAGTTTGAAGATTAAGGAGGAAATCACCAAGCAGATAGAGTCTCGATTGGTGGAAGTAACGCAATATCCCACCTGGTTGGCAAATGTCGTTCCGGTCGCCAAGAAAGATGGAAAAATCAGGATTTGTGTTGATTACAGAGACCTCAACAAGGCTAGTCCAAAGGATAATTTTCCGTTGCCAAATATCCATATTCTGATTGACAACTGTCCCAAACATGAGATGCAGTCATTTGTGGATTGTTACGCGGGTTATCACCAGATTTTGATGAATGAAGAAGACGCAGAGAAAACGGCTTTCATCACACCTTGGGGTGTGTATCACTACAGGGTAATGCCGTTCGGCCTGAAGAACGCCGGTGCTACTTACATGAGAGCCATGACGACTATCTTTCATGACATGATTCACAAGGAAATTGAAGTGTACGTGGACGATGTCATAATCAAATCCCGCAAAAGTTCGGATCATTTGACGCACCTGAGAAAATTCTTTGAACGTTTGCATCGGTACAACTTGAAGCTAAACCCCGCCAAATGTGCTTTTGGAGTCCCAGCTGGGAAGTTGTTTCGATTTATAGTAAGCAGAAGAGGTATTGAGCTCGACCCTTCCAAGATCAAAGCGATTCAAGAGTTACCTCCGCCGAAAACGAGAAAAGAGGTGATGAGCTTCTTGGGGAGGCTAAACTATATCAGCCGGTTTATAGCACAATCAACAGTAGTGTGTGAGCCTTTTTTCAAGCTGTTGAAGAAAGATGCCCCGACTAAGTGGACTGAGGAGTGCCAGACCGCTTTCGACGCTATCAAGAGTTATTTGTCTAATCCACCAGTATTGGTTCCTACGCGAGAAGGGAGTCCTTTGTTGCTGTATTTGTCTGTTTCAGATAATGCCTTTGGATGCGTACTTGGTCAACACGACGATACAGGGAAGAAGGAAAGGGCTATCTACTACATAAGCAAGAAATTTACTCCGTACGAGTCTCGCTACACTTTGCTGGAGAGAATGTGCTGTGCTCTGACGTGGCTTGCCCAGAAGCTGAGACACTATTTGTCATCATATACAACGTATCTTGTCTCCAGAATGGATCCTTTGAAGTACATTTTCCAGAAAGCAATGCCGACCGGAAAGTTAGCTAAATGGCAAATGCTGTTGAGTGAGTTCGATATTGTATATGTGACTCAGAAAGCAATAAAGGCACAAGCTTTGGCTGACCATCTTGCGGAAAATCCCGTAGACGAAGAGTATGAACCTCTCAAGACATATTTTCACGATGAAGAGGTGTCATTTGTGGGTGAAGATATTTCTGAAGCGTACCCAGGTTGGAGACTATTCTTCGATGGAGCGGCGAATCACCAGGGTAAAGGTGTTGGAGCAGTCTTGGTATCAGAATCTGGTCAGCATTATCCTATGGCAGCTAAACTGCGCTTCAACTGCACAAACAACATGGCTGAATACGAAGCTTGTATTCTTGGTTTAAAAATGGCCATCGACATGAATGTTTACGAGTTACTGGTTATCGGAGATTCGGACCTTTTGATTCATCAGGTTCAAGGAGAATGGGCTGTGAAGAACCCGAAAATTGTACCTTACGTGCAATATGTGCAAAATCTGTGTAAAAGGTTTCGCAAGATCGAGTTCAGACATACTCCCAGAATACAGAATGAATTAGCTGATGCTCTTGCCACCATCGCTTCAATGATCAAACATCCGGATACTGATTACATCGACCCGCTAGATATAGACTTGAAGGAGCATCCAGTCCATTGTTCAAACGTGGAATCAGAACCAGATGGTTTGCCTTGGTATTTCGACATAAAGAGGTACTTAGAGTCTGGGACATATCCAGAAGACGCTACATCTAATCAAAAGAAGTCGATACGTCGTATGGCTCTCAATTTCTTTCTGAATGGAGAAGTCCTGTATAGGAGGACTCCAGATTTGGGTCTTTTAAGATGTGTAGATGCTGCTGAAGCTGTGAGGCTTATTGAACAGATACATGCTGGAGCTTGCGGTACACACATGAATGGGCTTACTTTGGCAAGAAAAGTTTTTCGAGCCGGTTATTTCTGGATGACTATGCAGAATGACTGTTGCAAATTCGTGCAAAAATGCCACAAATGTCAAGTGCACGGCGATTTGATACGGGTGCCGCCTCACGAACTTAATGCTATGAGTTCACCTTGGCCATTTGTAGCTTGGGGAATGGATGTCATCGGTCCTATAGAACCGGCCGCTTCTAATGGACACAGATTCATTTTGGTTGCCATTGATTATTTCACCAAGTGGGTTGAAGCAGCCTCTTACAAGTCGGTAACCAAGAAAGTGGTGGCCGATTTTGTCCGCAACAATCTGATATGCAGATTTGGAGTTCCAGAGTCCATCATTACTGATAACGGTGCAAACCTCAACAGTCATCTGATGAAAGAGATATGTGAACAATTTAAGATTATTCACCGAAGGTCAACTGCTTATCGCCCTCAAATGAACGGAACTGTAGAGGCCGCCAACAAGAATATCAAGAAAATTCTGAGGAAAATGATTGACAAACAGCGAGGTTGGCATGAAATGTTGCCATATGCTCTACTAGGTTATCGAATAACGGTCAGAACATCGACTGGGGCTACTCCATACTTGCTAGTATATGGAACAGAAGCAGTCGTACCTGTTGAAGTCGAGATACCGTCACTAAGGATCATCCAAGAAGCTGAATTAAGTAACGCTGAGTGGGTTAGAAAACGGATTGATCAACTAGCTTTGATTGATGAGAAGAGGATGGTCGCTGTTTGCCATGGCCAGCTGTATAGACAGATAATGACTCGCGCTTTTCATAAAAGAGTAAGAGCCAGAAATTTTGAAGTTGGTCAGTTGGTTCTTAAGCGTATTTTTCCTCATCAAGACGAGTACAAAGAAAAGTTCGCACCAAACTGGCAAGGTCCCTACATGATTCGTAAAGTACTATCTGGAGGTGCTTTGGTCCTGTCCGAGATGGATGGCACTGTATGGCCCAAGCCTATCAACTCAGATGCTGTCAAGAGATACTATGCGTGAAGTTTTGCTTTACATTTTTCCTTCATTTACTTGTAATCATTCTGTTTGCTGGTATTTGTTCAATTTGAATTATTATCCCTCTTGTAACGAACTACGTCTGACCTGAATTCTCGAGAACGAGATACGTAGGCGGCCTATGTCGGCTTCGGTCACCCCATTTACCCCCTTTATTATTTCTTTGTATCTGAACTACGTTCGACCTGAATTCTCAAGAATGAGATACGTAGGCGGCCTTTGTCGGCCTCGGTCGGTTTTCTTTGTAAATGTTATTCTTATTAACCTTTAAGGGGAACTACGTTTGACTTGATTCCTGCCTCAACGGGATACGTAGGCGCCACAAGGGCTCGGTCATATCTCTCGTAAGATTTCTATTCCCCTTTGCAGTAGAACAGGGACAGAATTTTTGAGAGGGACTCAAAAATTCTCCAGAAGAAGTCTCCTCTTCAGCAAGTCAGACAAAAGACATTTCGAGATTTGCGACTGGGACAGAATTTTTGAGAAGATCTCAAAAATTCCGCGATCTGTT
The DNA here is from genome assembly GCF_001406875.1 of Solanum pennellii. NCBI lineage: Eukaryota > Viridiplantae > Streptophyta > Magnoliopsida > Solanales > Solanaceae > Solanum > Solanum pennellii. The sequence continues at coordinate 10,268,808 of NC_028647.1, forward strand.
TGGTTACAATGGAGAGATGAGCAAGATAGTAAACTGGGACAGAAATTTTGAGGATGGCCTCAAAATTTCGTCATAGGGTCTTCCCTACAAGTCCGGAATGCCTCTGAAACTCATCAGCAAGTGTCAGATTCAAAGGAGCTCGAAAAGCCTGATATGACATGACTTGGCAGCGACTTTTTCAACATACTATTTCTTAAAGATTTCTCATTTCTTTTAAAAATTTTCCCTCTTATGTTTCATTTGTTTTGGCATGAGATATCTTTTCTTATCTATCAAGAGTCGGGAAATCGGGAAATCAACCGGAGATATCAAGACCAGGAGCAAGCAACTGAAGGAATCGACGCAGATCAGTATGTTTTAAAACTGACAATTTTTCTGTGGATGCAGGTTTATAGTTTTGCTTTGAAGTCGGCCGAATTATCCCAACGGACGAATACGGAGAGCTCCCGAAGTGGAGAAAACTATCTCCAAAATCAGTGATTTTACTGAAAGTAGGAGGCAATGCATATAGTTTGTGTCAATGCTTGTGAATGTGTTTGTTTATTTCAAACCATTCTCAACAATGTGAAATTTGCAAAAGTGTCTGGCCAGATTCAAAGGTGAATCAAACAGGAATCTCAGCAAAATTTCACGGTTTCTATAGAGGACGCTATTTGCATTGCGTTATCAAAGCAAGATAATTTTTGTCGATCAAGACAATGTATTACCTTAGAAGAGATGCTCATGCTATTATTATTTTACCATTATCGATCAAGTCGATATATTATTTGGAGATCGCCTTGCCGTTATTATCCACAGGGGCGATATAAATAATCATGCATCGTAGAAGACATATACTGCTAAAGAATCATGCATCGCGGAACCATGCATCGCGGAAGACATATACAGCTGAAGAATCATGCATCGGCGAAATCATGCATCGCGGAAGTCATGCATCGCAAAATTCATACACTGAAGAATCATGCATCGCGAAAATCATGCATCGCGGAAAATCATGCATTGCGAGTCAACAATCATGCACGGCGAGAAGATTTCATGCCTCGTCAAAAATTATACATCGCGAGAAGATTTTACGCCTCGCTGAAATTTAGACACGACGAGAAGACTTCATGCCTCGTCAGAATTTATACATCGCGAGAAGAATTTATACCTCGCTGGAATTTGTGCATCACGAGAAGAATCCATGCCTCGTTGAAAATCATGCATCGCGGAAATCATGCATCGCAAAATCATGCATTGCGAGAAGAATCCATGCCTCATCAAAATTTATACAGCGCGAGAAGATTTCATATCTCACCGAAACTTATACATCGCGAGAAGATTTTATGCCTCGCTGAAAGTTATGCATCGCGAGAAGATTCATAACTCGCGGGAATTTACGTATCGCGAGAAGATATTCATGCCTCGAAAGAAGACGTACACGGATAAAGAAAGAGCAACACTTATCCATTGGCCTCGATTGCATTCTGTTATTTCTTATAAAAGTAAACACCAAGAAAAGCATCGAAAATAACGACAAAAGAGACATCAACATCGCATCAGCGTCTATTTATTTATTTTAGCATCAAATGAAGAGTACATTGAAGATTTTATTGCAAAACACAAGGCATAAGCTTTATTTGCTGGACGTCAGACCGATCGAGTCGACGTCGAATATTGAGGAGAATAATGAGGTGTCGACATGGTAAAAAGACACTATCTCCCATCCTAATTACATTTTTAAGCTGACGAGTTTTATCTCAGTCTTTGTCGAGAGCATCCCAAAAGGATGAATTCTCCAAAAACCACAGGTGCGGGCGACATCAAAAGGGATGCGGCACAACGTGGAACTTTTTCTTAGCAGCGAACTGGGACACAGTCCAAAGAGGAGTGCCAAACTCTTAGGACGCGAGCAGAGGAGAGACTTCCACCACGATCGAACCACCCCTCTCTAGTCATGCGGGTTTTTTTCTTAATTCTGTCAGTTTCAGTCTCGCATTCAGAAATTTCAATTTATCGGGAACAAGTTTCCAATCTGAGTGACAATGCGCCAAGAGTTTTGGAAATTATGTCCGTGTGAGTTCTTACCTATGGATGTGAAGAGCTCCACGTTCATGGCTAAGAGGTTACAAGCCTCCTTTTCATACTCGTTGAATTTGTCGCTTATCCAAAACAAGAGGTTATCTAGCATAATAGATTTCCTTTTCCACCGATCGAGTCGAACTACACACAGCCTGATTCCGAAAGTTTAAGGATATGTAGGCGAATTCAATGTTAAAAACTCGGCTGTATTCCGACATTCGCTCTCGAATGCTGTTCTCGAGCATTTCGGCACCTTCATAATTCGGTATCGAAGTGGCTTTTGGTTTTTCAAAATCATCGGTAAACCAAGCTTGTCGAACTACAAGTGGCCTAAATTCTCATATAGCCTGAGATATGTAGGAAACCCGTTTGCAAGGGTTCGGCCATAATTCCTAAACCCTTTGTCGAAACCTTCCTTTAAAACGAAGGGGGTTGGTCAAAATTGGTTTGGTCAACTTCATTTTCCTCGAGTTGCTTGCATCAACCCAAGTAAAATGACGGACAGTTGTTGACACCCAATTTTTGACCCACGTTGGTATAAATTAATTATCGAGCTTCCTAAATTTTTCGAATATTTTAAGTTAATCAGTTTTATAAATTTTACGAATATAATAATATAATACATAAATTTTATGTTACTTTGAATACGTTTTAATATAATTTTCAATAATATATTTTTGCATAATTATGTATATAAGTAGTATATCTTATGATTATTCAAAAAACCATCAAAATATGCATCTAAATATTTTATTAAACTAGTTTAATTTAAATCATAATTTTACTTTTGAATCACTTTGACGATTTTAATAATTATTTTACTAAATAAAGAGGCTCGTGATTAGTTGATGCAAATTCTTTTGTTAAGACTTGATCAAAGTTTGTCATGTTTTCCCCTTAAACATACCAAAAGCGAATTTTGGCCTTTTCCAACCTATCAGCCCACCTTATCCCCCATATTCCCAAGCCCACTTCAATTGTCAAAGAGCAGAACCCAAATATTCAGGCCCCAACATTAAACCCCAGGACCACTTCCTTTTATTTTCCCAGCCCAAACATCCAACCCGCTGACCCAACGTTTCGACCCGACCCAACCCCATCTTCCCCCTCCTTCTTCCCCAACCCACGCGACTTTTCCCAAAAAACAGTCGCCTGATCCCCAGGAAACGCAGAAAAAGCAAACACACCCAAAACGGAAAAATCTTCCCCCCCAGACGCGACCCCTTTCCCCACCCTCTCTCCCCCTCTCCCAACACCCACGCGGTATTCCCCAGCTATCAGAAACGAAAAAGAAAACCCAGAAAAGAACAGAGAAAAGACGCAGAAGAAGCAGACTCCGAAAATGGAAAATCTCTCCCACACCCTCGTGTCTCCCTCACGTTCTCTCCCTCTCTCCCCAAACTCCTCTCTCTCCTCTCCTCTCCCCTCTTTATCGCGCGTGAACGAGGCGGAGTCACAGAGACCTGCGTCCTGCCGCTGTCACGCAGGTCTGCAACACGCAAGGCGACACAGTCGTCCTCGCCAGCACGCGGACTGTCCTCGCAGCTCCAGATCGAGACACGTAGCCGCCCAAGGACACTTCTCGCCATCCCGACCGTCCGCTCTGCCCTTCCTCTTTCGGAATGGGGCGAATTCTTCAGAAAAAGGGGTTTGAGCCAAAGAGGAAGGGATTCAAATTTCGAATTCAAATGGGCCTCAAGTCATTTCCCGCCCTTCCTCTTCCGAAAACCCTAATATTCCTCTATATAAACCCCTTCCGTCCTCAAGAAAGGGGGTTAGAGATTTTTATCGAAAATTTCAGAGAGTGAGAACTTTTGGGGTATCGGAATTTTAGAAGTTGAAAAACGGTTAGCAATTTTTGGTGGAAGAATTCTCGGAAAGCACTGCTTCTTCTGTCTTGTTGTGAGGAGTCATTGAAAACTCTTTGGTTTATCTTTGTTTATCTCGGAAGAAATTATTAGTTCGTCCTATCGTTTTTTTTAGACTAAGCGAAACTCTGTGGTTGGACATTTTTCGGAAATTTTGTCGAAAGTTTAGAGGCTGGAAATTTTCAGAAGACAGGAACAGAAGAGGGATTGGAGAAAAATCGAGAAAAGTCCTGTTTCGCCTCAGTGTGTTCTACTGCGGTGATCCTTCGAAACGTCGTAGCCGGTGTTCGTGTTTTCGTTTGGGGGTGGAAGTCATCGCTGTCGCTGCTCGTATCGTCCTATTCGCTGCTCTAAAGAAGGTATACTTCCCTTTTCTTTTTTTTAGTCTCTTCATGGATGTCGAGTTGTGGTTTGTGCTGTAGTGAATGTGAGGTATCGTACCTCGTTTGCTTGCTTGAATCTGGAACGTGTCCTGCGTTATGGTTCTGTTTTGCCGGATGGTTCGTTTATGTTGTTTTCTGTTCTTTTTCTTCTCTACGAGTTCATCATGGCGTAGGTTGCTAAAGTATTAGTATTTAGGATCGTTTGGCTGCCGTAAATCTGTATATTGAAGAAATTGTTGAAGATTCGTAGGTTTTCGGTGGCTGCCTCGTTTGGGATCGTTGTCTTCTTATTTTCCGAATGCTTTAAACAATGATCGTAGCGTGTTTAACTTGTGTGATTCATCGGCTCCATTTCTGCTTCTTCCCCTGTTTCTTCCTATTTTAGGTTCATCTACGAATTGTTTTGATAAGATGTCTCTTGTTTTGTTTGTCGGATTGTGATGTTATTCCCTGGTTTGTTCCTGTCGCGAACATGTTCATTTTAAAGGTTTCCGTTGGATCTATGGCTGTAGGTTATTGTTAGAGTTAAGGATGTGACAACGGTTCAAGTTTATTCGTTTCGTTTTAAAATTATTATTGTATAGAGATATACTTTTGGCTTATTGGGGTGATGTGTTACCTATGCTAAGAAATTAGTTAACTTGATCTTAAATGTGATTCAAATGTTGCAGTTGTCAAGTGGAGTTTCGCTGACTTGTTGATTATCCTACATTTTGGTATATGAACTCGCTTTTGATTATGGTCTATGCGCCTTAAATTCGCATATTCATTTGTTGAAATGAGGTTTTGTAGTACAGGCATTTAGATTACTATGACTTGCCCATGACTTGCTTTTAATTTTTCTTTCTCCATTTGCATTAGCCAAACTCATGGCCACTGCCAGCCCCTTTGCTTGTTGATGAGTTGTGTTCTTTTATATTTATTGCTTATTGTTCGGTTAATCCTCGTTTACCATAAGTTGGGAGACATTATTATTGGATGTTATGGCTTATCACCCTTTTTTCTTTGGGTGCATGTGAACCCCTTCCGAGTTTATGACGGAATCCTCTCTTGCATTTCCTTGAGTCTTGGTTTGTCTTCGAGTCAACCCATCAAGAGCGGTGAAGATTGGAGAAACTTGAAGGACGGACTAGAAGATTTCTTTAGCTTCTTTTATATATTTTGCATTTTCTTTATTTTGTAATGGGCATAAGCCCTCGTCGTTTCCATTTCTTTATATTTTATTTTGTATGTTAGACTAGGACAGGTGAAAAATGGGTTAAAAAACCCAAAAACAGGTGGGTCCAAGTTTCGGTCAAGGCGAACAGAATCCGAAAACTTGGGCCCAAATCTCTCTCTCTCTCTCTCTCTCTCTCTCTCTTTATTACTTGCTTGTGCGTTTGTTTGAATTGTCATTAGTTTTAGAGTTAGAAACTCCAAACTTCCCATCGAACGCCTATCGCTTTATCAAACTTAAGACATAATTTGATAGACGTTTCAAATTTACTAAGTCGTTTAGAATTGAAGTTTAAAAGTTTAGCTTTAATGAAATCTTAAAACAACAAAGGTTGCGAAACTTGTAAATTGGCGTAAAAATCTTAAGAAGTTCAAAAATTCACAAGTCTGCTTAGAGAGTTAAGGTTTAAAAAGTTTAACTAAGACGGAATCTCAAAAGATAAATATCTCAAAATTTGCAAAGTTTGGCTAAGTAAATTCTGATAAAAGTTCAAATAAATTTACAAATCTTTAAAACAAAAAATAGTCAAATGAGTTAATCGCCGGAAAACCGTAAGTTAGCGGAGTGTCTTAGGTGCCTCTCACCTTCCTAGGACACTAATAAGAATTCCGAACCCCCTAAAATATTTTTAAAACAATTTTTCTGTTTAAGTTGTTTTGGAAATAAGTTTTTCTTGATTTTTCTTAAAAAATTAAGTGGCGACTCGTAAAAGTCGAAAATCCTTTAAAATAAAACAAACTCTTTTCGATAAATAATTTTTCGATAAAACATAATGTTGACGATCTACCAATGATGCAATATTCATAAGTAAGCAAGTTTGTAGACATTCATATTATTGTGTGCCTACCATAGACCCAAAAATTTCACTCATACTTCTAATCAAGCTCCAAATCTTGATATAATTTGTATGCCAAAATTATCGTACTTGCTAAATTTCAAGCCAAGAACTTATCTTTAACCTCTCCAAATACCCTAAAATTCAATGTTAAATCATATAATATACACCTAATAATTACTTATCTATCTCAATATATCAAAAACTAGTATCATAATCTAATAAAATAAATACAATTAAGAATTTATTAAGAAAATCAAGAAATAGAATAATGCCGAGAATACGTTTTTTTGCTTTTCTTCAAATGGATACTGCCAAGTGTCTACATTTTTTTAAAAAGAATTATGCATATAAATGCATGACAAATTCAATGTTCCAATGATTAAGTAATCATGGGTCATCATTATTCCAATCAACCCTATGTCACTTTGAATTAAATAAAATATGCATTAGTAACTATCCTACAATTAAATCATCTCTAACAATCTTATTTTGATATATTACTACAAGTGCACCATACAATTATATATAAACATTAATTAATTTGGATAAGTTTACCTGGAATTCAATGTTCGTCGCGGCTGTTTGGTCCTCTCTCGCCTCCAGGCAATTTCTAACTTTTTTTTTTCTTCTCCTAAAATAACCTAACTAATTTGTTTTAATTATATAGTCAAATGGTAAGGGTTATTAAAAAAAAATATGAATTTGACCCAATTACTATTCAAGTATATTAATTATAATATAGATATATGTATCAACTAAGTACTCCTAGTTATCAAATAGTTTAAAATACCTCTTTGAATTTTTCGGAAAGAGCCAAAATAGTCCTAATTCTCAAAACGACCTAGCGGGTCGTTACAATATATGACTAGTAAATTTAAGAGAGAATACATCAAATTTCCTCTGAATTTGGGGTCAAAATTTACTTATTAGTTTAACTATACGGGCGTTTAAATACTCCCTTTAACAATACTGAAGTTATTAAATGCCACCATAAGAGTTGACGTGGCAAAGTGAGTGTACTCAGTCTCCTAAAAGCGAGTGAAATAGTAAAAAAAAGTTGAAAGATTATATCATACACATGACATTTTTTTATTGGCCAATATATAACTACTTCCGCCGCTTCATATAATGTAAGGTGATTTGACTCGGTACAGAGTTTAAGAAAGAAAGAAAGACTTTAACATTTGTGGTCCAAATGAATCACATAAATTTGTGTGGCTGTAAATAATTTCATTAAGGGTAAAATATATATTTTATAATTATATCATTACTTTTCTAAATATTTTCTTCCTCATTTAAGCACTTCTTATACCTTTTTTCTTTCATATAAGTCATTTTTTCTTTCAGTTCATCTCTCACCTCATAGCCATTCATGAATAGACAAAATTCAATACTTAATTGATTGTAAATTTCTTGAATTTTAAGTGATTCATTCTGAATTCTATATGCAATAAAAGTGGGTCTACCAATTTTTTTTTATACAACCTTCATTTTTTATTTGAGTTGTTAAGAGAAAAAAATACTTTAAAAAAATATCATTCTCCAATGGAAGATTTGTAGGAGAGGTTCGAAGAAGAAAAAGTACAAATGCTCTTTTTCTTTTTTCTTTTTTAAAAAAAAGTTGATGAGTGTTGAAGAAGAAAATAACCATTGAAGACTGAAAATGATCCGGAAAAAAGAAGAAGTCAATGAAGGCTGAAATGGTGAAAATCAAAAAAGAAGAAAGAGGGGGTGGGGTGGGGTGGGGTGGGGGAGAGAGTGGAAGAAGGTGGGATAATTTTTTATTTTAAAATGTATTTTAAATTAATTGATTAGTGTAATGTATTTTAAAAATGTTTAAGAAAAAGGGCGAATAACCAAAAAATAAAAGTAAATTAATAACGTGGTGCTTACATGACAATGATGTGGCGCTTACATGACTATAATGTGGCAGATGAGAGTGATATTGTACTTTCAGGGTTGCAACATTTAATTTATTTCAAAGATGTTAAGAGGGATATTTAATAGCGGGTGTAGTCTAAGTGCTAAAATAAATTATGTTTCCAAGTTTCAAAAGAATTTAGGCCTCATTTGTTTGCACTTAATGGAGGCCTGAATCTTAATCATTCAGATTCAGCTCATTAAGTACGTTTGGTTTTCAGGTATGAATCTGAATCTGAATCATTCAGATTCAACCTATTAAGTTCATTTGTGTTATTTTTTAAAAATACTCTTAATGGGTTTGAAGAGGTCTGAACGAATCAGATTTGTAGGAGACTCTTAACAACATTCAAACTCATTTGATAAGTTATCAAATAATAAATCATAGCTTCTCTGGTTTGGGCGTTCTTTTTATCATCATCACTAAAAACATTCTTTCTCACTTTGTCAATCAAACACCATTTTCCCCCCGTTGGTAAGTTTTCATAAATCCTTTCAAGTTTTTTTTTTAAAAAAAATATTTATAATTTCTTGTATTGATGTGTGCCAAGACTCAAGCACACTGGTTGCAATAATATTTTTGATGTATTGCTTATTTATTAAGTTTTTCGAATAAAAAATAGTACTCCAAATCATGATTGTTAAAAATTTTAAAAAATCAGCAGTGATATATTTTGTTGAAAGGAAAATTTTATGATATTTTATTAATATAATATTTATTTTTTACTTCCATATTTAGATATTGAAAACAAACACATTAATTATTTAGTGTTTAGGTTTAGAGACCACAACTTAATATTCAGATGTGTATTCAGACCAAAACAGTTATATTATAATGTTAATCTTAATATTCAGATGTGTATTTAGATTCAAACCTCTTAATCTTAATAGAACCAAATGAGGCCTTAATGTATTTTCTGTAAATTTAGTTAGCCAATTTGATTGATCAAATATGTAACTTTCTCTTTTATTTTATTTTTAGAATTAATTTTCATGCTATATTTTATTTGTCTATGCCAATGTTTTCCAATAACAATAATAACAACCAATATATAACAATATACACACTTTGTAAATGCCTTTTTCAAATATTGATAAGTTTTTCGTTTTTCCACTTCCATAGTCATATATTATTATAATTAAATTAATGCCAACCATTTCAAAGTGAACCTTTATAGCGTGGTATAATGTCAAAGGTGCTTATTTGAAAGGGAAAAAAAGAACTTGTTTTGACTTAGCAAAATATCTTCGAAATATTGTATTTCAGTTACAATTCAAATACTCTCTCCATTTATTTTTATTTGTCACAATTTAATTTACACTCATTAAGAAAATAATTAATAATGTAGGTATTCTATCAAATTATTCCCTATTGAATGATGTCTTAGAAAATAATTTCAAAAATAAGTATTTAATGCTAAAGGTACAACATAGAAAATGTCTATTATCTTTTCTTGATATGTCAGAAATGGCAAATAAAAATGAAAATCTATTTTAAGAATAAGTGTCAAATAAAAGTGAATAAAGGGCGTATACTTATTAAAAGAACTTTATTAAATGAAGAATTCAAATAATAAAAGGATGGAGTAATTCAAGGAGTTAAGTTGGCGGGTTGTACGGATCCGTTATTCATCTTATCTGAAATATACTAATGTGTAATTTATTCTCTTTCAATTCTATAAAAAAAAATATATTGAATTTATTTATACAAGTAATTATATGTCTAAAGTTATTAAAAATTATGAATTTATGTCGATTTTAGCTTCATCGCTTTCATGAAGCTGACAAACATGATCGATTAAAATAGAGGAACAACTGATAGTATCTGTCAACCTATGATAGAAANGGGGGGTGAGGGGGAGCGAGGATCAAGGTGAAAAAATATAAAATTTTGAAGTTGAAAATATTTTTTTAAAGAGAAACTTAATTTTTTTTTTTTTGATGGTGGTGGGGGAGGGTCGAGGGTAGGGTTTAAGAAATAAAAAATTGAAGTAGAAAATATTTTTAAGAACAAATTTAATTTTTTAAGGGGGTGGAGGGCTGATTTGAATAAATTGTAATTTGAAGATAATGTTGCTTGTTATGTTTCAATTTGTTTGTTTTATTTTTCTTTACATTTTGTATTTTTTAGAAGAGTGTTTTTCCTTTTTATTGTCAAATTTTAATTTCAAATTTTCAGGTGACATATTTGAAACCACAAAATTAAATGACATTTTGATACATTCTACTTATCTTAACTTTAATTAAGACTATTATAAGATTCAAAAGTTCTTTTTACTTTTTTTTTAAATTATATATCATGTTAAACTAGACAAATAAAATATAAATTGAACAAGACGAATAGCATAGAAGTGTAACTCATGAGAAGACCCTTTCAAATAATATATAGGTAGACAAAGAAAAAGTCAAATACAAAAGCTAGCAATAACGCGGAATATTAATTTTGCAATTGGCAGCCAATAGTGACCAAAAAAAAAATTCGATTTGCCTATAAATATTTGAGTAGCACATTTCTTCTTCTATCACCTTTAACATATATTGTTACTTCTTGGCATCATACATTATACACACTTTCCAAATGATGACTACTTTAAACAATTCTTTTGTTGCTATATTTTCTCTTCTCTTACTCTCTAGCATGCAATGTCATGCACAACTTTCTTCCACATTCTATGACCGCACTTGCCCTACGGCTCTCACCACTATTCATACAAGCATAAGACAAGCAGTTTCAAGTGAACGCCGCATGGCTGCATCCCTCATTCGTCTTCATTTTCATGATTGCTTTGTTCAGGTCGGTTATATTAGATGCTCATAAATAATCTCTATGTTTCTCTCAGTACTCAAGTTCAAATTATTGGTTTGATGACGACGTATATATTATACTAATTGTAATTTTTGAATTCAACTTTAATTATGTATAGGGTTGTGATGCTTCTATCTTACTTGATGAGACTCCAACGATTGTAAGTGAGAAGACTGCGTTGCCAAATCTTGGATCAGCTAGAGGATACGGTATTATAGAAGATGCAAAAAGGGAACTTGAGAAAACATGTCCAGGAATTGTGTCATGTGCAGACATACTTGCAGTTGCTGCTAGAGATGCATCCACTCTCGTAAGTACTTCTTTTTTGAACTTCATTTTTTTTTAAAAAAAATGCTAGAAAAAGGTATGGTTGGTATATATATAATAATAAATATAATGTCAATTAATAATCAGGTTGGAGGTCCATCATGGACGGTGAAACTCGGAAGAAGAGATTCAACCACTGCAAGTCATACTCTTGCGGAAACTGATCTCCCTGGTCCTTTTGATCCTCTTGATAGGCTTATTTCTGGCTTTGCCAACAAAGGCCTTAGCACAAGGGATATGGTTGCTTTATCAGGTAAAACTCGATCTAATTATTGATATTGATCATATATATATATAGATATTTGTACATATATATTTATGACAAGTTCTAACTTTTTAAAATAATTCTAGGATCACATTCAATTGGACAAGCACAATGTTTCCTTTTCCGTGATAGAATTTATAGCAATGGAACAGACATCGATGTTGGATTTGCTAGCACTAGAAGACGACAATGTCCTCAAGAAGATCAAAACGGAAACCTAGCTCCACTTGATTTGGTAACACCTAATCAATTGGATAACAACTACTTCAAGAATTTGAGGCAAAGAAAAGGCCTTCTTCAATCGGATCAAGTTCTTTTGAGTGGAGGATCTACCGATGATATTGTTTTAGAATATAGCAATAGCCCTCGAGCATTTGCCTCTGATTTTGCTACAGCCATGATTAAAATGGGAGATATTAGTCCTCTAACTGGTCAAAATGGAATCATAAGAACGGTTTGTGGAGCTATAAATTGATTTTTCAAAAGCCTATTTTTACTTGTATAATTGCTAAGTTTATTTGCATTCATTTAATTTTTTTTCTTATATATTGTATTGTTTCAAGAATGAAATAAATCTTCCTTGTGAAATAAAATGTTTGGCAACGTAACTACTTGGCTCCATTTTTAATATATAATTAACTTAAATATGTTGATACACAATAATTATAATGATAATTAATTTGTTATCTCAATATAAAATAATATAAATAATTTTTTAATACTATATCACCTTATATAACACTACTATATATAAATTTTTCGACTATAAATGTGCAATTAGATTTCTATTGTAATTTATATCATTGTATTTTTTTTCATATTTACCCTGCCATAATTTCAACTACTAAAGTTATAAAATTTTCTAAAATAAAGTCAACAGAAAAATAATTACATGGACAACTTGTTAATATAATTAAAAAATATTATTAAACGGCGACTATGAATGTTATCATTATAATAACAAGTTGCTTGTATCCTCTTTCTATGTATTCACCAGTAGTTTAAAAGTATCAAACTTCAACGGCTAGAGTTTAATTTTCGCTAAAGAAAATCTATATATAAAAAAGTCTACATACGAAGAAATGAAAGAAATTCAACACCTATAACGTCAAAAATAAATGTGATCGAATAGTATTTCAAGTTCCGTTCTAAATGCTTCAACTTCTTTCTTTTTTCAACCTTAAATTCATGTCCATACACAATTCTTCCTTTTATAACTTCAACACCTTGCTAGACATGTATGTGTTGTAGGGTAGTGTACTTTTCAAAATAAAGTTGATAATTTTATAAATTGCAAAATTAATAAATATAATAAATTTGATAGATGAAAGATTTTTTTCCCATCTAATGTTCGGTATAAGCATTAGAGTCCAATTATATTCGAATTTACGTTGCGTACACTATATCAAAATTTATTATTAGCGGCAATTAATTCTAAATTACAGCTAAAAATGTTTTTTTAGGGGCAATTAGCACTCTTTGTATGTCCCTAAAGCTTTTAGCAATATTAATTTTAATTACACTTAACTAATGTCGGTAAAGTCTTTAACACTCTTTATTGATGTCAAATTTTAATGACGCTAAAAATTATGTTTATTGTAGTTGTAGACCCCTTCCGAAGGGAACCACTCCCTATATCGAAGATTTTTCCATACCAAAGGTTCAAACATGAGACCTCTAATTAAGGGAGGAGCAACCTCATTCACTGCAATACATCCTTTAGTGATATAGACGGAAGTTTCTTAAAATGTTAAATCATTGTAATAAAAAAAATAGTTATCTAAAATGCATGCATATCAAACTAGGTGATTATAACAAGGGGATAAAACACAAGCATCCCTAAATTAGCTAGACCAAGATCTTAGAGACACATCTTAATTAATTAAGGTCACATTGCCTTCGAACTCATTTTTTTTTTTTATAATTTTATACATCTTTTAACTTGCGCGATACACTTATTGACTCTAAATAATTGAGGCACGTGAAAAATATTTGAATGTCAGATAAATCAAAAATATGTACAACATTATACAAAGAATGGGTTTGGGTTGGGGGTGGGGGTGGAGGGAGAGAGAGGGTATTATATATAGGACCTTAATTTAGGTAAAGGCGTGTCTCTATGATTTCAATTATAGTCTAGAGGAATACTTAATATATAGGGGGTTTGTGGTTCGGCTTGGATCAGTTATTGGTTAAAATCAAATCAAACCAATCTAGTCAATTTTGTAAATTTTGAAAACCAAACCANAAATTAAACAAAACAATAACTGGCGGTTTGGTTCTTGTCGATTTGATTCGGTTTCGTTCAGTTTTTTTGAGTTTTTCGATTTGAGAAGTAATAAAGTTTTAGGGCACATGCGTATTTTGATGGACACAAACACTTAATACATGAATAATTCACAAGAAAGCCACTATCGATTCAATTGAGTAATTAAGCAATATTAGAGTTATTATAACACGAATAAAGTGATTCAATTAAGAGAATGTGTGGGTAAAGACTAAAGTAATAAATTTTGATGGACTTGATCATAGGATTGTAATAATTGGGCTAAAATTTCAGTGTTGGACTTGAGAAAAATGATAAAATTAAAGGCTTAAGTTAATTAACATTTAACAAAATGTTTATATTTTATTTATGAACAATATATAAATAATTATAAATATATACATCTTATTCATCTATTTGGTTTGATTATTTTTGAGATTGTTTTTAGTAAAATCAAAACCAAACTAAATAGTATCGATTATTAAAATTTAAAATCAAATTTAACCATATATTGAATTTCTTTTTGGTTGATTTTATTCAAATTGGGATTCAATTTGATTTTTTGTAACAATACCATGAATATCCCTACGTATATATGGCAAGTGAAGTTTGAGTATAAAATATATATTTATTTGAAGTTTATTGGATCTTAATTTAAAATTATTCTCGAGTGTATAATAATAAAAATTAAAGAGAAAAATATATTGTAATGAGGTTTTAATTCATGTATAATTAACATTCTATGTTTGCTAGCTGGTGCTTCACTACTACTTCATATCAAAGTTTTGATTTTAATTCTATTAGTTTCAACATATTGCCCAATTTTAAATAATAGTTGGTACATAGTTCAAATTGACCATAAAAAATTTCATTGAATTTTTTTTCAAGAAAATATATTTGTTATTTGATATACTCTATATTATATAGTTACAATAAAGAAAAAAATATTTTAATTAGAATAATAAAAGATTATAAAAGAACAAATAAAAAAATCGAAACTTATTGAAATTTGTATGGCTGGCTTACAATGATATATTTTTTAGCTTAGTTTCGTCCAACTTATTTCAATTCAAATGACTTAACTTACCATTTATTAACTTAGACTATATCAATTCGTTCAAGTTTAGCCTAGTTGTTCATTAACACCTCTAAATTTGACTATATTAGTTCGTTCAAGTTTAACCTATTTGTTCATTAACAGCTCCAAATTTGAATTAGAATTACCGAATTCTATCAAACTCATAATTATGAGAATAATAATAATAATAATAAACACAATAAATCTTTGTAAAGGGATTAGTTTAGCAGAAGAATTCAAAAAAAATATGTAATTTATTACTCTTAAAACGGATGATTTATTTCGATTTTATGTATTATGAATTCAGTTTATCAATTTTCAATTTTAAAAGATGAAAATCAATATGAATTTTTTTTAATCAATTTTTGATTTATCAATTTTTGATCTTTAACAGTTTGATTAAATATATAACTTCTCACTTCTGTAATAATTTGACGTGATATGGTGAAACAAGTAAATCAGCAATAAATGTTTTGATATAGTGAAACCAAAAAAAGTATTTAATTGGATAGATTGTAGTGTTTTAGAGCACTGATATAGCGATTAATTAATCATGATAAATTATTTAATATTTAATATTTATGAAGGGTAAAGTAGTAAAATACTATTGTCTTAATAAGCTATCGAATTATCAATAACTCAATACTAAAATCAAAATCGATTCAATAATCCAATTACCTTTTTTTATATATATATAATCATTAAAAACACATAAATCTAATAAGAATTTTTTTCAATTTAATTTATTAATCAACTCGATTTTTCATACCGTACTCGTATTAGTCAAAACTGTGGCAAGAGTTGTCTTTGACAAATGATATAATGTGAATTTCTTATAAAGTATTAGATGCTGCTTTAATTTATTAAAAAAAGAAAATTAATTTTAATATTATTATGTAATTGGATATAGCCTGCTGACTTTGACATTCAACTAATATAATGCCTAAATACATGTTGAAAATGACATTTATGCATGCCATTATTTATTATTACTACATTATTTAATACATGAAGCTTCCTAGTACGTATAACAAAATTATAGATATATCTCTAGTTAGATATTAATCTGATAAAAAATAACATCCAAAATTATAATGTAAATCCACATCATATTAAAGATAAATTAAAATGTCTTTATATGTTTTTTAAGTTTATGAAATTTTATTCAGCTAAAAAAAAAATCTTCTCTTAAAAATATATTTTTTAATAATGTCATTAACCTTTGACTTTTGACATATCAATTCATAATATTTGTTTCTTTGACTTTTTTTATTAAAATACAAATCTTCTTTAGTTTATTAATTCATAAAAATTGTTCATTTGACTTTTTTATGTCAGACTGAATACGACAATAAATTAATCATTGAAAAACATAATATTTTCCCAAATAAAAAAGGGATTTGTCAAAGACAAAATGATGTATATATTGACTATAATGATTAATGAGCAAGGAACAATCATAATAACCTAATCACAATCTTAACTTGTCAACAAAATTTAAACGTAGGGAGTACTTATTTTTTTATCCCCAAGTTCTTAAAGTGATGAAATGGCCCATGACTGCATAACTCAACCCCACTTTTTCACGTTTTTAAACCTTTACCCTACAAATTAATTTAAAAAGAAATTAAGTGGCTATTGTACAATTAATTCACATGTTCTTACCCGTTTAATTTTGGCTGTAACATGGTGTAGCAACCAAAAATGTCAAGTAATTACAAGATAAAAACTTACTCATAAATTATGGTGCATATTGTAGAGTTGTGTCTAGTAAAACTGTTTTAAATAGTTAAGCTAAATAAAAAATATAGGGAAAATGCATAAGTACCCCCTCAACCTATGCCCGAAATCCCAGAGACACACTTATACTATAATAAGGTCCTATTACCCCCCTGAACTTATTTTATAAGTAATTTTCTACCCCTTTTTAGCCTACGTGGCACTAGTTTGAAAAAAAAGTCAACCATCGTTGGGCCCACAAGATAATGCCACGTAGGTCGAAAAGGGGTAAAATATTATTAATAAAATAAGTTCAGGGGGGTAATAGGACCTTAATATAGTATAAGTGTGTCTCTGAGATTTCGGGCATAGGTTGAGGGGGTACTTGGGCATTATCCCAAAAATATATATTAAATTGTAACGTATTGAATTTTATTTGAAATTACTGTGATAATGTTGAAAATAATTTTAAAAATTTGAAGAGAATATATAATATTGAAAGAAATCATGCATAATATTTTAATATACATGCTTGCTAGCTGGAGCTTCACTAGCTCTTATTCTAATGATGGTATCGCCAGTTGACTCTCAACGTAATGACCAAATCTATGTTACATTATTGGAAAATGACATTCATGCAATCATAATATAAAATACAAAATATTTAATCATGAAGTTTTCTAGCTTGACATAACTTAGGAATTAAGCTTAAAATCGAACAGAAATTGATAGTTTGGATAAAAAAAATAGTTATTAACTTATCAGTAGTGAGTTATAACTGATTTAGTGATTTTGATAATGTTTTTGATTTTTTTTTCGTCGGGCTACCGATTCTAACGGTTTTAGGCTTTTTCTATCGGGTTAACTGACAACCCGTAAAAAAATTATACTTATGCTATCTGGTATAAACAGTTCTCAGCTCAGAGTTTAGTTTCATATATCTATTTTAGGGTGTCTCAAATTCTCGATTATTCTACAATGTGATAGTATTTTGCTTTTGAAGAAAATAGAATCGGTCAACCCTTGTGTATGGTTCATTTGATTTGTGGATCACCTAGTTTCTAATTGATTTTTGATTATTAATTTTGTCAAGGTTAAATTGATAATGATTATTAACTAATAAACTAATAATCGATAATCGATAACATGGTAAGGATCCGTTTCACCTACAAGAATAGGTAGCAATTAGACCAATTCAAAAGAATGGCAAAGACAAAAGGTGGCAAAAACGCGGATATGCAATTGGCAGCCAATAGTGACCAAAGAGATTTAGAATAACGTGTTTTTATGCCTATAAATATTTGAGTGAAACATTATTCCCTCAACACATCACAAAGATTTAAATAAATATCTCTAATTCTTTCAACAAACTTTGCATTTTAATATCAAAATGACTAGTTCTTTTATTGCTATATTTTCTCTTCTTCTACTCTCTACCATGCAATGCCATGCACAACTTTCTTCCACTTTCTACGACCGAACTTGCCCTAATGCTCTCACCACTATTCGTACAAGTATAAGACAAGCAATTTCAAGGGAACGTCGTATGGCTGCATCCCTCATTCGTCTTCTTTTCCATGATTGTTTTGTTCAGGTTGGATATATACATTAATTAATCTATATGTATGTTTATCTAACTATATGATTGTTTTGTTTGATGAAATGTATAATATACATACTAAGTGACTTTTTTTAAAACTTTTATAGGGTTGTGATGCTTCTCTCTTGCTTGATGAAACTCCAACTATTGTCAGTGAGAAGACAGCGCTTCCAAATCTTGGATCAGTTAGAGGCTTTGGTATTATAGAAGATGCAAAAAGAGAGGTTGAGAAAATATGTCCTGGAGTTGTATCGTGTGCTGACATACTTGCAGTTGCTGCTAGAGATGCATCAAGTCTCGTAAGTACATTTTCACACTATGAAAAGAAGAAACTTTTTTATTCAAACCAATTAATTAATGTTACGTTAATGACAATCAGGTTGGCGGTCCATCATGGACAGTGAAACTCGGAAGAAGAGACTCAACCACTGCAAGTCATACTCTTGCGGAAACTGATCTTCCTGGTCCTTTTGATCCTCTTAGTAGGCTTATTTCTGGCTTTGCCAACAAAGGCCTTAGCACAAGGGATATGGTTGCTTTATCAGGTAATTATTGATATTGATCATATATATAGATTTGTAGAATTTTTGACCAAAATAAGCCATTCTATAAATCAATTCACCAAAATAGTATGTTTTTAATTTTGTTTACAAAACTAGTATAAACGTGGTTCACAGTAACGTTTTATACTTTATTTATTTTTTTAAAAAATTATTTTATTTTAAAAAAATTAATGAGAAGGGATGGTCTGCTAACGACGTTAAATAATAATACGTAACTGGAAATTACGTTTTAACTCTAATACGTTATTGCGAATAACGTTTTAAGCATATATACTAGAACAAAAAAACCCCATTGAAGCGTAAACATACATTAGCCCCTTCTCCTCTTTCTCTCTTTTCTCTGTGTTTTTTTTTGAAACGAGAAAGATAAAAGGTATTATAGCACTCGATTGCAACCCATATTTCTCCAAACTCGCTGGCACTCGGCTGAGACCAAAACGACAAACCCTCTAAGAAAACCCACTTGAAAACGGCTTCAGATCTACTTTAATAAGGTAAAAAAAAACTTTGATAATGAAGAGTTCTTTTTGTGATTCAGGTAATTTTGTCATACATTGATTTAGTTTATCTTATAGTTGATGAATTTGTTATTTTCCTTTAGGCAACCACCGAAACATTCGCCTTTCTCCCTGCTTTCGAGCTCTTCGTTGTAGCGATCCAGCTCAGTAGGAGCATTCACTACTTAGAGGTAACCTTCCATGTCTTGTGATTCTTCATCTCCCTACCTTCTTCATCTTAAACCTTTGAAATCGCTCATTAGGAGGCAAGTAATCAGCCACAATTGTGTTCGCACTTCCGTGCTTCCTAGGTATTGATGATGCCGATTGTTTGGTGAAAATTTTGTGTGCTAACTTAGATTAGCAATTACTTAACTATCGAAGTGCAATGACCCTTAACAGGAATACTCTGTTACAATTATTGAAGCTGCTATGTCCTTTTCTTATAATGCATGCTTGTGATTTGCTGTTATATGCATCTAGTTTTATGCTGTGTAAATCATACATAATACATTGATACAAAGCTTGCTTCTATACATATAGGGAGGATGCATCAGTTTACAGCACAAGAGTTTGTCTGTAATTAACTAAGTGAGTAACTGCGTTATAGGTCGATTTACTCTGTTATTACCTAAGTGAGTGAGTGGGTTATAGGTCGATTTGTTGTAGTACCAGTTGCTTAGTTTGCTTAAGAAGGAAGGGAATTCATTTTCCCTCGCAAATAGAGTCTCTGCTTTGGTCAAAGTTTTGTCTGCTAACATAGATAGCAAGTACTTAACTATTGAAGCTATAATGATCCTAAACAGGAATAGTCTCTTGCAATTATTGAAGCTGCTCTGTCCTTATCTTTTAATCTGTGCCTGCGATTTGCTGTGTACATGCATGGTTTTATGTTGTGTAAATATATCATACATAATATATTGATCATTATTTAGAACCTGCCTAGAAGTACTCGGGTTGCCTCTCCTACAAAATGCATATAGAGAGGATATATCAGTTTACAGCACAAGGGTATATCTGTAATTAACTAAGTGAGTGATCGGGTGGGTGATTGAGTGGGTTATAGGTTAACCCCTGCCACTCTTACCAAATCTTTGGTAAGTGAAAGCAGTAAACTGTTGTGCTTTTGATTGTTTCTGTCATGTAAACATAATTTACAATCACTATATATTTAACAACTCTTGCACTCGTAGATTGAGAAAAGCTTCTAAGTTACGTTGTATTCTTACTTCTGTGTAGGTATTTATTTTATGGCTGCTAATAATGCATACCAATTGGATCCCGGTCCACTTGATCCGTCTGTATTAACTGGATAGCTCACTCATAGGTCACGAGATATATGGATAGGGAATGATAATATGATTTTGAACACAAGAAAATGTGATGGGAAGTTTTGGGACCTAGTAAATGAACATCCCATTCATCCACGAGTCCTAGATGTGATTAAACTATCTGGATTATATGGTGTTTATAGGTCTCATAGGCCTGTAATTGATCGTAGCTTAATCACCGCACTAGTTGAGAGATGGCGGCCTGAGACTCATACATTCCACTTTAGGACGGGTGAGAGTACGATCACTTTACAGGACGTGGAGATATTGTATGGCTTACCCGTGAAAGGTAATGCGGTAGTTGGGTATGAGCCACAGAGGTCTGTAGTGGATTGGCAAAATATTTGTC
>NC_028647.1:10293101-10306072 GCF_001406875.1 Solanum pennellii
TTTATGACAAGTTCTAACTTTTTAAAATAATTCTAGGATCACATTCAATTGGACAAGCACAATGCTTTCTTTTCCGTGATAGAATTTATAGCAATGGAACAGACATCGATGCTGGATTTGCTAGCACTAGAAGACGACAATGTCCTCAAGAAGATCAAAATGGAAACCTAGCTCCACTTGATTTGGTAACACCTAATCAATTGGATAACAACTACTTCAAGAATTTGAGGCAAAGAAAAGGCCTTCTTCAATCGGATCAAGTTCTTTTGAGTGGAGGATCTACCGATGATATTGTTTTAGAATATAGCAATAGCCCTCGAGCATTTGCCTCTGATTTTGCTGCAGCCATGATTAAAATGGGAGATATTAGTCCTCTAACTGGTCAAAATGGAATCATAAGAACGGTTTGTGGAGCTATAAATTGATTTTTCAAAAGCCTATTTTTACTTGTATAATTGCTAAGTTTATTTGCATTCATTTAATTTTTTTTTCTTATATATTGTATTGTTTCAAGAATGAAAATAAATCTTCCTTGTGAAATAAAATGTTTGGCAATGTAACTACTTGGCTCCATTTTTAATATATAATTAAACTTAAATATGTTGATACACAATAATTATAATGATAATTAACCTGTTATCTCAATATAAAATAATATAAATAAATTCTTTATAATATATCACCATATATAACACTACTATATATAAATTTTTCGACTATAAATGTGCAATTAGATTTTTATTGTAATTTATATCTTTGTATTTTTTTTTCATATTTACCCTGCCATAATTTCAACTACTAAAAAATATTATTAAACGGCGACTATGAATGTTATCATTATAATAAGAAATTAAAATGACTATCTCTTTTATAATAGATTTGATTGAACATGAAAAACAGAATGTCCTCCAAAAAGTAATATTTTAATCCCATTTACTATTGATTTTGACATTTCATAATTTTATCCTACAAAATAGATATCATCGAATCATTAGTACGAAAGGGGAATGTCAAAGAATTGATGATGTATATATGACTATATAAACAATTATTTGACAAATAATAATTATTTTGACATTAAACTATTAGATGCAATAGATCCTCTGTTTAACCATTCCAAAGTCCAGCTTTTATAGCGTAGTGTTCTACACAAGTTGCTTGTATCCTCTTTCTATGTATTCACCAATAGTTTAAAAGTATCAAACTTCAACAGCGAGAGTTTAAATTTTCGTTAAAGAAATTCTATATATAAAAAAGTTTACATACGAAGAAATGAAAGAAATTCAACACCTATAACGTCAAAAATAAATGTGATCGAATAGTATGTCAAGTTCCGTTCTAAATGCTTCATCTTCTTTCTTTTTTCAACCTGAAATTCATGTCCATACACAATTCTTCCTTTTATAACTTCAACACCTTGCTAGACATGTATGTGTTGTAGGGTAGTGTACTTTTCAAAATAAAGTTGATAATTTTATAAATTGCAAAATTAATAAATATAATAAATGTGATAGATGAAAGATTTTTTCCCCCATCTAATGTTTGGTATATGCATTAGAGTCCAATTATATTCGAATTTACGTTGTGTACACTATATCAAAAATTATTATTAGCGGCAATTAATTCTAAATTACAGCTAAAAATGTTTTTTAGGGGCAATTAGCACTCTTTGTATGTCCCTAAAGCTTTTAGCAATATTAATTTTAATTACACTTAACTA
This sequence comes from Solanum pennellii, assembly GCF_001406875.1. NCBI lineage: Eukaryota > Viridiplantae > Streptophyta > Magnoliopsida > Solanales > Solanaceae > Solanum > Solanum pennellii. Next base: position 10,294,822 of record NC_028647.1, read on the forward strand.
ATATCGGTAAAGTCTTTAACACTCTTTATTGATGTCAAATTTTAGTGACGCTAAAAATTATGTTTATTGTAGTTGTAGACCCCTTCCGAAGGGAACCACTCCCTATATCGAAGATTTTTCCATACCAAAGCTTCAAACATGAGACCTCTAATTAAGGGAGGAGCAACCTCGTTCACTGCAATACATCCTTTAGTGATATAGACGGAAGTTTCTTAAAATGTTAAATCATTGTAATAAAAAAAGGTTATCTGAAATGCATGCGTATCAAACTAGGTGATTATAACAAGGGGATAAAACACAAGCATCCCTAAATTAGCTAGACCAAGATCTTAGGGACACATCTTAATTAATTAAGGTCACATTACCTTCGAACTCATTTTTTTAAAAATAATTTTATACATCTTTTAACTTACGTGATACACTTCATTGACTCCAAATAATTGAGGCACGTGAAAAATGTTTGAATGTCAGATAAATCAAAAATATGTACAACATTATACAAAGAATGGGTTTGGGTTAAGGGTGGGGGTGGAGGGAGAGAGAGGGTATTATATATAGGACCTTAATTTAGGTAAAGGCGTGTCTCTGAGATTTCAATCATAGTCTAGAGGAATACTTAATATATAGGGGGTTTGTGGTTCGGCTTGGATCGGTTATTGGTTAAAATCAAATCAAATCAATCTAGTCAATTTTGTAAATTTTGAAAACCAAACCAAATTAAACAAAACAATAACTGGCGGTTTGGTTCTTGTCGATTTGATTCGGTTTTGTTCAGTTTTTTTGAGTTTTTCGATTTGAGAAGTAATAAAGTTTTAGGGCACATACGTATTTTGATTGACACAAACACTTAATACATGAATAATTCACAAGAAAGCCACTATCGATTCAATTGAGTAATTAAGCAATATTAGAGTTATTATAACACGAATAAATTGATTCAATTAAGAAATGTGTAGGTAAAGACTAAAGTAATGAATTTTGATGGACTTGATCTTAGGATTGTAATAATTGGGCTAAAATTTCAGTGTTGGACTTGAGAAAAATGATAAAATTAAAGGCTTAAGTTAATTAACATTTAACAAAATATTTATATTTTATTTATGAATAATATATAAATAATTATAAATATATACATCTTATTCATCTATTTGGTTTGATTATTTTTGCGATTGTTTTTAGTAAAATCAAAACCAAACTAAATAGTATCGATTTTCAAAATTTAAAATCAAATTTAACCAAATATTGAATTTCTTTTTGGTTGATTTTATTCAAATTGCGATTCAATTTGATTTTTGTAACAATACCATGAATATCCCTACGTATATATGACAAGTGAAGTTTGAGTATAAAATATGTATTTATTTGAAGTTTATTGGATCTTATTTAAAACTAGTGAATTGAACCGCGCTTCGCGCGGAAATAATTATTGTTAAAGTAGTTCTTTTAGAAGACTTAAGTAATAATATTTTAATCACAAATTTAAACTTATAAAATTTCATGTTTTAATCTAATTTATTATTAGCAGTTACTATCCTTATAACTTTCCATCCCTTGAAAAGTGTTGATAAATTTCGAAGAACAATTGATCTACTCGTGTCTAGATTAAATCATAGTCTTCCTTTGTGTATTATTTAACATATGTATATATGTACTTGTTTTTCCTTTTTCTTTAGAACTTATTGCATAGTTCTAACTTTTAATTGCACGCCTACTTGTAAAAATATACTTATTTTATTAAATTAGGTCTTTGATTCATTTTTTATATCATATTCATAGATCGATCGTATTTTTACTTTCACAATAGTTTAATTTTCTGAATGCTCACATGGAATTCGATTATAATATCATATTAAATTAAATTTAACTTAAAGATTAGTTCTTTTAAAAGAAAAAATTGGTCAAGCCTTATAAGTTATAAGGAGACCCATAGAACCTTGAAAATTTCTTCCTTCATCATATTTTCTATCACATGATGACACGCGTAATTTTAAAATGTATCCCCTCTTGTTCTCAAGCATGTGAACAGGTAAAAAAGTTATAAAATATTTTGTATAGTCTTTCATTGAAATATCTTGTGCTATATTTTTGTTGGCTAGTGAAAATCAAGCAAAACGTAACATTGGAATTCAAAATGCATGTGGCATGAGGTTAATTGAGAACCTTCTTAATTAATCTTTCTAAGCCAAAGTTGTTGGTAATATCTACTTGTAAATTGTCGAAACAGTACCCATATATAATATAAAGTCTGATGATACTATGGAATTGGAAATATGCCCATTGAAATGTCACAGCGTAAGGCATTTAAATCAAAATACGTTTGATATAACATATAAAACTGTCAATAAAAATTAATATCATTATAATTAATCCCAAAATTTCTCTGTTATCTAACTAACCACCACTATTGTATCCTAAGGCATGAATATAAAAAGACATGAGAAAAAGTAACGTCAGGAAAAGCAACGGAAGCAAATAATTAACATGATAAATGCACTAAAAAAATAATAGCCATCTTCAACTATTATTTAATTGTGTTATGTATAAATGAATAATAATAGTAGATTTTTTTTGTACAAAAATCTATAGATTGAGTTACACTTTTTTTTAAATAATAATAATAATAATAATAATAATTATCATATGCAAAAGTAAATTTTAATAAATTTTGCAATAATAATCTACTTTAAAGCACCATATATAATTAAGTGACGAAATTATGTTGACCTTTCCAAATGCTCGAGCACCCATTAAACTTTACCTTAAAATCTTGGAGCCACCGCTACTCTAATCAATAGACATTTTCAATAGAGACTACTCACAGAAGCACTATGCGGAAACCTATATACTCCTAATCAATTTGTTTCTATGCACTATGTCGATACAATAAGTAAATAAAGTTCAATAAAAGAGCTAGCAAATACTAAAAAAAATAAAAAATTTCTGTCTAGTAAAATTTCTTCAGCTGTATTCAGGAACTAAGCTAAACTTTCAGTTAAGTTTGAGTGAATTGAGTAACTTCAATCCAAACTTTATATGTATCTTAATAAATCTATCAACTCTACAAATTATTGATTTAATTAAAATTTTAATAATATAAAAGAATCAAAATTTGAAACTCATAAGCTTGAAATTGACTATATAGACTCTCTTCGTCCACTATCAAAATTTGTCATACTTGTCATTTTTAGAGTCAATCTATAAAAATTTTGACTAACATTTTACAATATATTTTTTCATCATATTGCTATGCAAACAATTGCTATGTATAGTATTTTCCGTATAGTTTTTGAATATCTCAATTTTTTGTTTAAAATATCAAATAAATGTAATTTAATTTAAATTTAAAATTTATTAATTTGACTTTCAAAAAACACAACATAACAAATAAAAATGACAAAAAATATTATATATATATATTTCAATTGGAATCATACAATTGCATAGAAGAGAGCCTTAAATATCACAATCTTGAATTGTTTGTTACTTTTCCTTTGTGATTTAACGTTAGAAACACTCTTTGCCACAATTTATATGCAGATTCACTCTCATTGGTTATTAAAACATGAATTGACGCGAGTTATCAAATCGCCTTTTGCAATTTAATTAGGAAATGGAAGTTCTTCATTTAATTGAGTAATTATCTAGGCAATTTTAAAATTATTATTAATAAGATAAACACGCCCAGTACCACATCACCTTTTTTGTTATAGATATAGATTAATACACAAATACGTCCACTCCAAAACATGAAGAGGAACTACTCTCAAAGATTACATTTGAAGCTAGTAACCATAAGATAAATTATTTCTCTGTCAAAAATAAAATAGCAAACATCTAATTTAGGACAAACAAAATTGAGTTCACCTAAAAAAGAGTTCAAAGTGTGTGTTTGCAATCCGTTTGTTTGCCCTTTCTCAGGTGAAGCAAATTTCTTCCCCGAGGATTATGAATTATGATTTTCACCATCCCAACTATGTTCTTGTGAAGATTCAAAGGGTTAAATGGTAGTCTTTTGAAACTTGTCATCGTTCTTTTTTCTCCTTTCCTGTTGCATTGCGATAATATTGCTGATATTTGACCACTTCCAGCAGCATCCTTATTTCATCCATGGGCAACTGAGCATGCTCAACCTTAGTTCTCTTTGTAGAAAATCTATATCATCAATCAAATCAAGAAGTTATCTCTTCCTAGTGCTCAGCATCAACAATCTTCTGCTTAACGTGATTTAACTTTTTCTTCTCAAAGATACTCTGTTAGACGGAGTTGATACAAACTTTGGCTTCATTAGTTCCAAATTTGACATCACAATATCAATTTAGTAATAAACTACAATCCTTATACTAAAATATTACTATGTATTTTGTAAAAGGAAAAATGACTATACACATATATTTACATATACTCACTGCAAAAACTTATAAGCAAGATGCGATGTGGTGGACGGGATTGCTATCCTTGTAAACAGAGGTCTTGGTTCAAATCTTTGGTAGAGTACTTCCGTACCAATGGAGCCTTATTATGTATGAGTCCATATATAACTGGGCTTCAGTGTGAATATCAGAAATATTCCATAAAAACTGACACACTTCCGATAGAAAGAACTTGGCAAAACATTGTGAACTTCTGCCCTATTTCTAAGAAAAAGAATATAATTTTATCAGAGTAATATCAGCAAATCATTTTTGTTCCAATGCTAGATAATTCATGATCAAATTACAGTAGCATAGAAGGAAGAAAAGGTTGAAATTACAACCAGAAAAAAGGAAAACAAAAATAGGATAAGTTTTGAGGTATACCTGGAGATGGAGTTTTTGCTCGCAAAGAGGATGATGCGATAGGGACTTCTACTAACTTAAGTATAGCTTTACAGAGGCGGCTGAGGAGACATTAATTTTGAATTCAGAATGCCAAACGACGTATGCAATTATTATGGGCTTAATTTGAGGAAACGGTTAAAGGGATACAATTATAACGGTAAATGACGTCTTTCTATTTTTAAACTTTAATTAGTTAAAAGACATTAATGTGGAAAAATAGGAAAAATTTTGAGAAAGTATATAAATAAATTTCCTGATCATTTAGGCATGCCACATCAGCAAACTAAAGATCCTCCTTTATATATATATATAGATTATTCTCGAGTGTATAATAATAAAAATTAAAGAGAAAAATATATTGTAATGAGGTGTTAACTCATGTATAATTAATATTCTATGTTTGCTAGCTGGTGCTTCACTACTACTTCATATCAAAGTTTGATTTTAATTCTATTAGTTTCAACATATTGCCCAATTTTAAATAATAGTTGGTACATAGTTCAAATTGACCATAAAAAATCTCATTGAATATTTTTTCAAGAAAATTTATTTGTCATTTGATATACTCTATATTATATAGTTACAATAAAGAAAAAAAATATTTTAATTAGAATAATAAAAGATTATAAAAGAACAAAAAAAAAATCGAAACTTATTGAAATTTGTATGGCTAGCTTACAATGATATAGTTTTGGCTTAGTTTCGTCCAACTTATTTCAATTCAAATGACTTAACTTGCCATTTATTAACTCAGACTATATCAATTTGTTCAAGTTCAGCCTATTTCCTCATTAACACCTCTAAATTTGACTATATTAATTTAATTAAATTTAGCCTATTTGTTTACTAACACCTTTAAATTTGAACCAGAATCACTGAATTCTATCAAATACATAATTATGAGAATAATAATAATAAGCACAATAAATCTTTGTAAAGGGACTAGTTTAGTAGAAAAATACAAAAAAAACACTTAATTTAATACTCCTAAAGCGGTTGGTTTGATTCGATTTTATGCATTATGGATTCAGTTTATCAATTTTTAAATATGCTAATACAATAAGATTTTTTTTTATCGATTTTTGATCGTTAACAGTTTGATTGAATACATAACTTCTCACTTCTCTAATAATTTGACGTGACATGGTAAAACAAGTAAATTAGCGATAAATGCTTTGATATAGTGAAACAAGAAAGATAATATTAAGTTAGATTGATTGTAGTGTTTCAGAGCACTGATATAGTGTTAAATTAATCATGATAAATTATTAAATATTTAATATTTAATATTTATGAAGGGTAAAATAATAAAATACTATTGTTTAATTAATCATGATAAATTATTGAATATTTAATATTAAATAAAGCGATTGGTTTGGTTTATTTCGATTTTATGTATTATGGATTCAGTTTTATCAGTTTTCAATTTTTAAATATGCTTAACCATTAAGAATTTTTTTTAATCGATTTTTTATCGTGAACAGTTTGATTAAATATATAACTTCTCACTTTTCTAATTTGACGTCATATTGTGAAACAAGTAAATTGGCGATAAATATTTTGATATAATAAAACAACAAAGATAATATTTAGTTAGATAGATTGTAGTGTTTTAAAGCACTGATATAGTGTTTAAATAATTATAATATTTAATATTTATGAAGGGTATGATAATAAAATATTCTTGTCTTAGTAAACTATCGATTTATCAATAACTCAATACTAAAAGTAAAATCGATTCAATAATTCAACAATCTTTTTTTATAAAACCATTAAAATCTCGTAAATCTAATAATTAATTTGTTGATCAATTCGATTTTTCTTACCCTTACTCCTGTTAGCCAAAATTGTGGCAAGAGTTGGCTTTGACAGATAATGTAATGTGAATTCTCTTTATAAAGTATTAGATGCTGCTTTAATTTATAAAAAAAAAAATTGATTTTAATTCTATTATGTAATTGGATATAGCCTGCTGACTTTGAGTTTCAACTAATATAATGCCTAAATACATGTTGAAAATTACATTTATGCATGTCACTATTTATTATTACTACATTATTTAATTCATAAATCTTCCTAGTACGTATGACAAAATTATAGAAATATCTCTAGCTAGATATTAATCTGATAAAAAATAATATCCAAAATTATAATGTAAATCCATATTATAATAAAGATAAACTAAAATGTCTATATATATATTTTTCAGTCTATTAAATTTTATCTAGCTAAAAATAATTTTTTTCTTAAAAATACATTTTTTAATAATGCATTGACCTTCGACTTTTTTGACATTTCAATTCATAATATTTGTCCCTTTGACTTTTTTTTTATTAAAATAAGAATATTCTTTAGTTTATTAATTCATAACAATTGTTCCTTTGACTTTCTTATGTCAGCCAAAATACGATAATAAATTAATCATTGAAATCATAACATTTTCCCAAAATAGAAAGGGATTTGTCAAAGACAAAATGAGGTATATATTGACTATAATGATTAATGAGCAAGGAACAATCATAAAAACCTAATCACAATCTTTAACTTGTCAACAAAATTATATTATTATATAGATACCAATAGAGACCGAGTCATAATTTAAAGTTGAAATTCAATCTTTTAATTTGTTCAAGTTATTGATTTTGGCCGAAATTTCACTAGTCTTGTTATTGATCAATCGCTACAATTGATATATTATTACGATAATCAAATTATTTTTTTGTTTGAGAAATGAATATAAATAGTTGTTTATTAAAATAATAATTAATAAATATATATATTTTTTATATATATATTAATAGATGGTATACATTTAATATGTATATGATTTCGATACAAAATAAGGTATATATGACTAGTGAATTTAAAAGAAAATACATCAAATTTCCTCTGAACATGGGGTCAAAATTTACTTTATTAGTTTAACTATACGGGCGTTTAAATACTTCTTTTAACAATATTGAAGTTATTAAATGTCACCCTAAGAGTTGACGTGGCAAAGTGAGTGTACTCATTCTCCTAAAAGCGCGTGAAATAGTAAAAAAAAGTTGAATGATTATATCATACACATGACATTTTTTTATTGGCCAATATATAACTACTTCCGCCGCTTCATATAATGTAAGGTGTTTTGACTCAGTACGGAGTTTAAGAAAGAAAGAAAGACTTTAACATTTGTGGTCCAATGAATCGCATAAATTTGTCTGGCTGTAAATCATTTCATTAAGGGTAAAATATATATTTTATAATTATATCATTACTTAATATAGAAATGTGTTAATCTTTTTGCAACTAATTAAAAAGGAAAATAGATCACATAAATTTTGAGACAGAGGGAGTAACAATTTTTATTTTTTTATAAGTTAAATTTATATAAAAAAAAAAGAAGTGAAATTTCTTGTTTAAAAGTAAATGAAATTTGTGGGTTAAACTTTTTTTAAGAAAATAAATAATCTTTTTGTTATCTCTTTATTTTGTTGACTGTTCCAAATATTTCTTCCCCATTTAAGCACTTCTTATACCTTTTTTCTTTCATATAAGTCATTTTTCCTTTAAGTTCATCTCTCACCTCATAGCCATTCATGAATCGACGAAATTCAATACCTAATTGATTGTAAATTTCTTGAATTTTAAGTGATTCATTTTGAATTCTATATGCAAAAAAAGTGGGTCTACCAACTTTTTTTTTATACAACCTTCATTTTTCATTTGAGTTGTTAAGAGAAAAAAAAAATACTTTAAAAAAATATCATTCTCCAATGGCAGATATGTAGGAGAGGTTCGAAGAAGAAAAAGTACAAATGCTCTTTTTCTTTTTTTAAAAAGTTGATGAGTGTTGAAGAAGAAAATAACCATTGAAGACTGAAAATGGTCGGGAAAAAAGAAGAAGTCAATGAAGGCTGAAATGGTGAAAATCAAAAAAGAAGAAAGAAGGGGTCAGGTGGGGGGGAGAGAGTGGAAGAAGGTGGGATAATTTTTTATTTTAAAATGTATTTTAAATTAATTGATTAGTGTAATGTATTTTTAAAATGTTTAAGAAAAAGGACGAATAAGCAAAAAAAAAAGAGACAAAATTAATAACGTGGTGCTTAAATGACAATGATGTGGCGCTTACATGACTATAATGTGACAGATGAGAGTGATATTGTACTTTCAGGGTTGCATTTAATTTATTTCAAAGATGTTAAGAGGGATATTTAATAGCCGATGTAGTTTAAGTGCTAAAATAAATTCTGTTGCCAAGTTTCAAAAGAATTTAGGCCTCATTTGTTTGCACTTAATAGAGGCCTGAATCTTAATCATTCAGATTCAACCATTAAGTACGTTTGTTTTTTAGGTATGAATCTGAATTTGAATCATTCAGATTCAACCTATTAAGTTCATTTGTTTTATTTTTAAAAATCCTCTTAATGGGTTTGAAGAGGTCTGAACGAATCAGATATGTAGGAGACTCTTAACAACATTCAGACTCATTTGATAAGTTATCAAATAATAAATCATAGCTTCTCTGCTTTGGGCGTGCTTTTTATCCTCATAACTAAGAACTTTCTTTATCACTTTGTCAATCAAACACCATTTTTTCCCCGTTGGTAAGTTTTCATAAATCCTTTCAAGTTTTTTTTTAAATATTAATAATTTTCTTGTATTGATGCGTGCCAAGACTCAAGAACACTGGTTGCAATAATATTTTTGATGTATTGTTTGTTTATCAAGGTTTTTGAATGAAAAATAGTTCTCCAAATCATGATTGTTAAAATTTTTAAAACTTTTCTTAAAAAAAGAAGTGATATATTTTGTTGAAAGGAAAATTTTATGATATTTTATTAATATAATATTCAATTTCACTTTCATATTATATTGAAAACAAAAACATTAATTATTTAGTGTTCAGATTTAGAGACCACTTCTTAATATTCAGATGTGTATTCATATCAAAACAGTTATATTATAATGCTAATCTTAATATTCAGATGTGTATTTAGATTCAAACCTCTCAATCTTAATAGAAACAAATGAGGCCTTAATGTATTTTCTCTAAATTTAATTAGCCAATTTGATTGATCAAAGATGTAACTTTCTCTTTTATTTTATTTTTAGAATTAATTTTCATGCTATATTTTATTTGTCTATGCCAATGTTTTCCTATAACAATAATAACAACCAATATATAACAATATACACACTTTGTAAATGCCTTTTTCAAATATTGATAAGTTTTTCGTTTTTCCACGATTTAATTTACACTCATTAAGAAAATAATTAATAATATAGGTATTCTATCAAATTATTCCCTATTAAATGATGTCTTAAAAAATAATTTCGAAAATAAGTATTTAATGCTAAACGTACAGCATAGAAAAGGCCTATTATCTTTTCTTGATATGTCAGAAATGACAAGTAAAAATAAAAATCTATTTTAAAAATAAGTGTCAAGTAAAAGTGAATAAAGAGCATATACTTTTTAAAAGAACTTTGTTAAATGAAGAATTCAAATAATAAAAGGATAGAGTAATTCAAGGAGTTAAGTTGGCGAGTTGTACGGATCCATTCTTCATTTTATTTGGAATATACTAATGTGTAATTTATTCTCTTTCAATTCTATACAAAAAATATATTGAATTTATTTATACAAGTAATTATATGTCTAAAGTTATTAAAAATTATGAATTTATGTCGATTTTAGCTTCATCGCTTTCATGAAGCTGACAAACATGATCGATTAAAATAGAGGAACAACTGATAGTATCTGTCAACCTATGATAGAAATATTCTTAAAATATAGTTAGTTCGAATTGTATTCAAGTAATTTTAATAACTTTAGACAATTTTACTGCTCAATCACACATATTTTTTGACGAAATACTATTATCAATACTATTTATATTCTTCAACTATAATTTTGCACTTCAAAAGTTGACCTTGTCTATCGATTTTTATATTAAAAAATTATAAAATAATTAGAAAACGAATGACTGCAATGATTTTCTGTATAAAAAAAAAAAAAACCAACAAACATTCATCAGCACAAAACCAACGGACAAAGTTGATTTTTTGGTCTGGTCTATCTGTCGGTTTTTTCAGCCAAATATAATTATTATTTACCAAGAGTAAGGGTGTGTTTGGTATGAAGGAAAATATTTTCCTGGAAATAAATAGATTTTGAATTTATTTTTTCATGCTTGGTTGATAAGTAGAAAATATTTTCGAAAATGATATTTAGTGTTTGATTTATGAATGAAAAATGTTTTGGAGAGACATCTTTTATTTTTACTAGAGTAGAAAATAATTTAATGAAATTGAAAATATTTTTTAAAAATAATTTTTTTTGGGGTGGTGGTGTGGGGATAGTGGATGGGGCAGAGGGAGGGGGAAGGAGTGAAAAAATAAAAATTTGAAGTTGATTGTATTTTAAAAAATAAAATTAATTTTTTTTT
>NC_028647.1:10307249-10308389 GCF_001406875.1 Solanum pennellii
TGGTGGGTTGGGGGGGGGGTCAGGGATCGGGTAAAAAATTAAAATTTTAAAATCCAAAATATTTTTCTAAACTTGTTGTTTTTCCCCCCAAAAAATGTAATTTTAAATTGAAGGAGTTTTGGAAAATGTTTTTCTTAATTTTTGAAGGGAAGTCATTTTCCTTAATTTTGAGAAAAATGAGTTGATTTTGGAAAACATCTTCAAAAACTTTTGTCCCAACCAAACATGAGAAAATTGGAAAACATTTTCCAGAAAACATTTTCCTTTATACCAAACACACTCTAAGTTAAATATTGAATTTTCACTTAATTCTTTTTCTCAGTAAATTCGCCACTTAGAGTTGTTTGGTATAAAGGAAAATGTTTTTCTTAAAAATAAGTAGATTTTTGACTTATTTTTTCCTGTTTGGCTGGTGAGTAGAAAACATTTTTCGAAACAGATTTTTAGTGCTCAATTTAGGGAAAATGCACAAGTATCCCCTCAACCTATGTCCGAAATTTCAGAGACACACTTATACTATACTAAGGTCATATTACCCCCTGAACATATTTTATAGGCATAATACATAAATGTGCCCTTTAACTTGGCTTCAAATTACATTTATGCCCTTCAACTTTGAATGTGCACAAATAGACACTTAAACTTGTATAAAATTGAACGAATAGACACATATGTCCTACATGTCATCCTATATGTTATTTTTTGTCTACGTGGTGTCCTACGTGTATTGTGCCATGTAGGACTCGTGTATTTATTTATTTAAAAATTGGATAGTTAAAGTGTCTGTTTGTGCATTATGAAAATTGGAGATCAAAGTTAAAATTTGAAATCAAGTTTAGGGTCCAATATATGTATTATGCCTATTTTATAAGTAATTTTCTATCCTTTTCGGCCTACATGACACTAGCTTAAAAAAAAAGTCAACCAGCCTTGAGCCCACAAGATAGTGCCACGTAGGCCCAAAAGGGGTAAAAAATTATTAATAAAATAAGTTCGGGGGGGGGGGTGATAGGACCTAAGTATAGTATAAGTGTGTCTTTTTGAGATTTCAGGCATAGGTTGAGGGGGTACTTGTACATTTTCTCTATTTTTTACAAAGAAACATAAAATTCTTTTTTGGGGGTGGGGTGGGGTAGGGCT
>NC_028647.1:10309614-10334080 GCF_001406875.1 Solanum pennellii
GAGGGGGGTGGGTGGGAAGGGGGAGGTAGTGGTAAGGGTGAGGGTGGGAAAAAACCGAAGTTAAAAACAAGCTTTAAATAAAAAAAAATTTGGGGATGGGGGGCTGGTTTGAGGGCAGGGACAAATAAATTGATTATTTCAACAAAAAATAAATTGTAATTTGAAGTTGAAAGAGAGTTTTGGAAAATGTTTTCCTTAAAATTTGAGAGGAAGTAATTTTTCTTAAATTAGAAAACAATGAGTTGATTTAGAAAATATTTAATCCAACCAAACATAAGAAAATTGAAAAATATTTTTTGAAAAATTGGTTCCAAACACACCATTAGTCAGAACAAAAAATCTAAAAAGAGTGTGGAGTCACATTTTCAACTATAATTATTATATGAGTAGATATATATGATATAAAGTAATAAGTTGATTTGTATCCTTTGAAGATAATCTACTTGAATAGTTTCAATTTATTTGCCGTATTTTTTCTCTACATTTCATGTTTTAAGAAGAGTGTCTTTGCTTTTCTTTTTTTTTAGTCAATTTTTAATTTCTATTTTTCATGTGACACATTTAAAATTGACATAATACATATATTGGATCCTAAACTTGGCTTTAAATTTTAATTTTGACCTCCAACTTTCATAATGCACAAACAGACACTTTAACTATCCAACTTTTAAATAAATAAACACATGAGTCCTACATGACACAATACACGTAGGACACCACGTAGGACAAAAAATGATATGTAGGACATATGTGTCTATTTGTTCAACTTTAATACAAGTTTAAGTGTCTATTTGTACACATCTTAAGTTAAAGGACATAAATGACACTTTGATACATTCTACTTATCTTAACTTTAATTAAGACTATTATAATATTAAAAAGCTCTTTTACTTTTTTCTTAAATTATATATCATGTTAAACTAGACAAATAAAATATAAATTGAACAAGACGAATAGCATAGAAGTGTAACTCATGAGAAGAGCCTTTCAAATAATATATAGGTAGACAAAGAAAAAGTCAAATACAAAAGCTAGCAATAACGCGGAATATTAATTTTGCAATTGGCAGCCAATAGTGACCAAAAAAACACTTCGATTTGCCTATAAATATTTGAGTAGCACATTTCTTCTTCTATCACCTTTAACATATATTGTTACTTTTTGGTATCATACATTATACACACTTTCCAAATGATGACTACTTTAAACAATTCTTTTGTTGCTATATTTTCTCTTCTCTTACTCTCTAGCATGCAATGTCATGCACAACTTTCTTCCACATTCTATGACAGCACGTGCTCTACGGCTCTCACCACTATCCGTACAAGCATAAGACAAGCAGTTTCAAGTGAATGTCGCATGACTGCATCCGTCATTCGTCTTCATTTTACTCAAGGGAGGAAAATCATGATCTGTCACACAAGATTTCATCAGTTTTTACTATTTTCAAGAACCAAGTGAATACATATTTCAAATGCACTAAATAGATTACACTCTTAATCTCACCACATGCAATATCCATATTTTAAAGAGAGTTAAAGCAATACCTCTATTGCCCACTATATTAACTATAGAGAGCCAAAGCAATACCTCTATTGCCCACTATATTAACTAACTATAATTAATATAGATTTCAATCACAGTCCACACAAATAACTCTAACTATACTCATTGTTTTTTCTCACAGCAAAGACTTGATGCGTTCCTTCATAGATTAGAAACAAATCTACAAGTTCACTAAAACCCAAGTTTTCACTAACAACACTTAGAGGATACACTCGATAACTCTATCAGGTCTCTTAAGGTTGTTGAAGGCTTGAGTTTTTCCAAGACAAAACACACCTTTTAATATTTTTGCTTTTAATGTCTTGACTAAGTTTTGTCATGTCAAATGAGGATATATTATCCTGTGAACAAAACAATTTAGTGTTGACTGATTGGTTTAGTACATTGTTCTCGTTTCTTATGCTCACCAACCACGCCATAGAGGACCATCCTTTATAGTTATCTATTTGACTTAAGATACCTGAATATAGTGATAGAGCCAGAATTTTCGCCAAGGATGTTCATAGTTTAGGACATGTAAAACAATAAACATTGCTAATCATCTATTTGGTTGACATTTTCATCTAGACGTAGTTGATTTTGATTTTGAGGCGCCAAACTTGTTTTGGCTACTCTAAAAAAATATTTTTCCAAACTCATTGAACTCCAAACTGAAATAGTAGTCAAGTATACCAAACTTATTAAACATCATCCACAATACACAAAATAGTTGGTCGATACTCAAATAACAAAGTAGCTTTTAAAATAAAACTTAAGATATTTTCAACACATGATAAGAAAGCTAAACTAAAGGAAAAAAATAATTAAGAAATATCGTTTCACGCTATAATGACGGTTGAGGAAGAAATGTACAATGATTAAAGCTTCCAATTTCTTAAAACTTGCAAATATGTATTGCCAACTCCGCTGAGTTTGCGCAATTTCGAGTTCGTGTGAGTGAGTTATGACCTTTGGTAGTTGGACTGTTGGAATAAGGAAAGTCCAATCCAGATTTTAGAAAGGTAGTTTGGTGTTTTCCTTACCCTTTTATTTTAATTTGTTTTGTTTATTAATTATCGGTCTAAACTGAACTTAGTCAGTTTACACTTTTGAAAAAAAAAGTTAGGGTTTTTAGAGAAGAGAAAATAATAGGAGAAAAGAGGAGAAAGACGAAGAACGTTCAAGATTCGTCAAGAGTCATCTAAATTAGCTTGTGGATTTCATCGGGTGGTGATCCCTACAATGTATGAGAAATTACATAGCGTTGGGTTAGTTCACACACGCGCAAAACATGATTTATTTCAGCGAACTTAAGTTCTTGAAAGCTTAGAAATTGAGTTCTTGATGGGCTTGTTGAAATTATTTTTGATATTTCTCATGTTTAGCTATCTAAAATCATTCCTAAATATCATAAGATCTTTCCTATCACATATCTAAAGTAGACATTCGGTACATTCTTTCCAACTTACACCTCATTTTTTTTACAATAGTTATTTATTTATTTTATGATTAATTATTAGTTTGTATCACATTTTCGTATTATATAATTTACTCACGTCTAATATTTGAATATGAATTCCGATGAAAAGATTCTTGAAAAAGGTAAAAAAATCATAGTTGAGATGGTTAATAGTATGACGAACTTTAGATCCACCACTAATAAAAAAAATGGTAGTTCTTCTAAATCTAAAAACAAAAGATCTAGTGTAGTAAGAGTGAATAGGGATGATTTTACACATGGTAATGATACTGGTTTTGATATTGATAGTAATTCTAGATTAGATCCTTATCATGAACATTTACAAAGAAGGTCCGGTAATTTTGATGAGGAATTGCCTAAAGATGATGAACATGATAATATTGATGATTATATTGATACACCTAATTTAGATGATGATGATGATGATGATGAAGATGAAATTGAGCTACCTATGGCTACTAGTACTCCTAGTCCCTCTCTTAGTCCCGCTCCCTTTAGTTGTCCTGCTTCCGTTTCCCCCGTACATTCTAGGACTAAGGTAGAACGTGCTAAAAAATCAGTTGTGTGACAATTTATGACACAAAATGAAGATAAAACACAAACTATTTATAATAAATATAAACATAGATTGAATAATAAAAATGTAGGAAAACAAGGTGGGATGAGACATTTGAGTAATCATTTAATGTCATGTTGTAAAAATGAATTTTTGCATGCTAAAGCGGTAACCGAATTGAAAAAGAATGGTACCCCCTTCCTGAAACTGTAGGAGTAGGCAACTATAATATGGTCTAATATGATACCCCTTACATGCTAAATCGTTCTAATATTTCTGGCTCTAGTTTACCACAGTCATATAATAGAGAAAAAGATCTTAAATAATTAGCTAAAATGATTGTTGTTATGGATTTGCCATTTAGTTTTGCTAAAAAATCCAGATTTATACAATATATACAAATTGTGTATAATTCACATTTTAAAGGTTTTACTAGAAATACAATTAAAATGACTCTATTTGATTATCAAACTCAGCCGTTTCAATATCTAGTTGTTTTATTATAATAATTGTAAAATAGCTATTACTTCTGATATGGGTCGTAGTGTAAACGGTAATGATTATTTGACTGTTACTTCACATTGAATTGATGAAAATTGAAGTATACAAAAAAGAATTTTAGGTTATAAATGTTGTCAACTGCAAAAAACTGGTTGTTATATAGCTCAAACAATTTTAGATATTTTATAAAATTATAAAATTTTTGATAAAATAAGAACTATCACCTTAGATAATGCTCCAAATAATACAGTTGCTGTTGAAATGCTGAGACCTTCTCTTTTCCCTGTTTATCATAATGATTTTCATATTAGGTGTGCTGAACATATATGTAATTTGATTGTTAGAGATGAAATACAAATGTATGATAATGGTTGCACAAAAGTTGAAAATGCATGTCATTTTATATTTAAATGTCAAGTTAAGTCTAGACGAAGAGATTTTCAAAATCGTTGTTTTGAATATAATCTTCCACCTAGAAAAATTTCAAAAAAGTGTCTACTAGATGGAATTCTTTATATGAAATGTTTGTAGTCGGTTATGAATATAGAAAACCTTTACAATGGTTTGAAATGCTCATAATTCAGATATGAATTTTAGACTTGATAATAGTAATTGGAATGACATACAATAACACATAGATTTCTTAAAAGTTTTTTATTTAACTATAAAAAAACTATCTCCACTTTATTATCCAAACATTTGCTCTATTTTACCTAATATTTTTGCAATTACTACTAAATTTTATAAATTTAAAAGTATACCAAGATTTGAGCAATCTATTAACAAAATGATTAAAAAATTTGAAAAATATTTTATTTCTTATTCCTCAAATTTATTTAACCGCTTGTTTGTTAAACCGTAATTACAAAGATGTAGGAGCATCTAGGGCGATTGAAAAAATATATTCTAATTTGGATATTGGTAGTGAAATATATGGAATACCTAGTTGTCAAGATGTTAAAGATAGTATTAAAACTGAAGCTAGAAAATTGTACGACTTATATAATTCTAATATAGATGTATCAAGTAACCAAGAACCTCAAAGTTCTAGGAATAGACTTAATGAAGATGATATTTAAATTTTCAAACTTTTAAAGTTTGAAATTTATATTTTCAAACTATTAAAGTTTAAAATTTAAATATTCAAACTTTAAAAGTTTAAAATTTAAATATTCAAAATTTTAAAGTTAAAAATTTAAACTAGAAATATAAAATTTTAAATTCAAATTCAAACTACTATTTAAATTATATCTTTATAGTTTGAAAGTTTGAATTTTACAAATTTTCAAACTTTAAAACTTAAAGTTTAAATGTTTGAAAAGTAAATAATTAACTTTAAAAGTTCGAAAAGTATAAATTTTTAACCTTAAATAATAAAAGCTTAGTAATTAATTGATTTTAATTTATTTTTTTAAAAAAAATGCATTTTCCCGGACTTTGGTCCGGTCCCGTACCAGTTCGCTAGCGGACCAAGACGGGTTACCATTCCTATCCGGAACTATCTGTACCGGTCCGTCCCGGTTCCAGTACGGTTCTGGGTTGTAGTTCCCAGTTCTGTGTCGATTCCGGTTAATCCCGGTCCGATAGTCCCGTTACCGGTTTCGCTGCCACCCTTCCTCCCACATCATACTCATTTCGAATTTGCTATGCATAAGCTCAGAAAATTCTTTGCACAAAGAATTATTAGCACTCCCAAAAATAATATCATCAATATAAATTTGAATGATAGGATTCCTAGAGGAGGATCCGTTAATAAACAGAGTGGTATCAATTTTTTCTCGGGTAAAACTATGATCAATCAAAAATTTTATGAGACGATCATACCACACATGAGGTGCGTGTTTAAGACCGTAGAGACCTTTTGAAAGTTTGGAAACATGATAGGGAAATAAACAGAGTGGTATCATATTTCTTGATATCAAGATATGGTCGGGAAATAAAAGATAATAATAATAATATATATATATATAAAGTATAAAAAATATCAAGGAATTTAATGTTGAAATTTTCTTGCTCAAGGGAGAAAAAATTCCGATTTGTCACATAATATTTTCCTCTGTTTTCACTATTTTCAAGCAACAAGTGAATATAGACTCCAAACACATATAAATATATTAAACTCTTAATTTCACCACCTATAAAAGCCCTATTAAAAAGAAAGCTAAATCAATAGTTTTATTACCCACTATATTAACTTAATCTTATTAATATATTATTAATATAGACTTCAATCACCCACTACACAGTTCACTTTAACTATGCTCATTATTTTTTCCTCACAACAGACTTGATGTGTTCCTGTATAGATTAGAAACGAATCTTACAACTTCACCTATCCAAGTATTCACTAACAACACTTAGAAGATACACTCGATAACTCTATTAGGTCCCTTTAGGCTGTTGAAAGCCTGAGTTCTTCAAAGACCAAATATACCTTTTAATATTTTTGCTTTTAATATCTTAACTAGGTTGTTTCATGTCTAATAAAGATATATTATCCTTTGAATATATTGTTCTCGTTTCTTGTGACCACCAACCACGTCAGAGAGGATCACCCTTTACAGTTGTTCACTATTTGACTTAAGTAACTTTAAGATACCTAATCACCTATGGGATCAGGTTGTAGGTTTATGAGTATCATCAAAATATCGAATTCTATCATTTTCCCCTTTTTGATGATGACAAACAAATGCTTTATTATTTATTTTCCATCAATATTTTCTAGCATTCATATTCCCCCTGTCACCTGTTAATTAGATTCCCCTGTCACCAATACCTTTCTTCCCTCTTTTAACATCATAAAAAGTTTAAGTAGTGAACATAAGCAAGATGTCGAGCAAAACAACAATGAATCCGTAGCCGAAAGGTAACACAAAAACGAGTAATTAAGAGAAGAATCAACATAGAAAAACAACAAGGGAAGATATCATCAATAAAACGAAAATATACACCATACTGACTGTAAATGAAACGAAAAACATAACAAAGTCAAAGAGCCACTGTCAAATACAAAAACAAAGAATCGGTAAGGACTATATGAAGGAGGGGGTTGGGAGATTTCAGGATCAGGTTAATGCGGGTGTTATGAGCGGGAAGAAGCTTTTGGGTTAGAGACTTTACCTCATCATTTAATTTGGCATTTGATTCAACCAACTTAATAATGTGAGCCTTCAGTGTTTTAACATTATCCTGCCCACATGTACTTGGACCTGGTCCCTGAGATTGTTCCTTCAAGCCTCATAATCTCCTATTCTTTTTCAGACAATTGGGTAATAAGATCTTTCATTTCCGTATTTAACACTTCTTGTTGTTGAAGAAGCTCGGAGACTTGAGACTTAGAGTAATACTCTTGTTGTTGAAGAAGCTCGGAGACTTGAGACTTAGACTTCACCTTTCCCCAATGAATTTACCCTCACTCAAGGTAGACATGGAGAGTGCCTATTTTATTATTCCAGCAACTCCTTTGTCAAGGGGCATATTGAAATGTTTGAAGACTAGGTTTAACAAATATCCATAGGCAATAACATGACAACTATCTTTGGCTGTCATAACCTAGTGGATATACTCCAGTATATTCCCAGGAAAATTCATGGATTCATTTTTGTCTAACAACTCCATGAGAAACAAGTCTGCTGAAAAAATCAGAGTACTTTGTGTACAAATTCAAAATACAATTGTTGTTCACTTTTTAGGATTTCTTCGAAATCTCGAATGACCTGAGATATTATACTTTGACAGCTTCTCAACACGGGGTTGTACGGGAGTAAAACTTCGATTGTGGAGTAGTTGACTCACCAATTTCACTTACTTTGCATACTTGAGTATAAAGAGAGGGCAACTCAGGCAAGGTTGAAGTATTAAACTCAAAATAATTGAAAGATTTGATTTCCGGAGCTATGAGTTCTTTGAAGAGAAAGTGGATTTCGACATGCTTAAGAACAAATGAAAGAGATTACGAAGAAATTGAGAGAGATTTAGGGTGTGTTTGGTATGAAGGAAAATGTCTTCAAAATATTTTTAAAAAAATAAAATTAACTTTTTTTAGGTGGGTGGGTGTTGGTTAGGGGGGAGGGGGTGAAGGCTCGGGGTGAAAAAATAAAAATTTGAAGTTGAAAATATTTTTAAAAACAAACTGAATATTTATTTTGAAGGGAAACCATATTTCTTAATTTTCAGGAAAATGAGTTGATTTGAAAAATATTTTCTAAAACTTTTGTCCCAACCAAACACGAGAAAATTAAAAAACATACCAAACACAACCTTAAGGATAATTTTTTTTGTAGAAGCTACATCATACACGTGGCAATTGACAATTACTTTGCACATTTCAAGCATTGTAAAGGGACAATATCATGTTGTTCCTTTTCTCTTTAGCCAAAAGAGATGAATTCATTCATGAATGCTAGACAAAAAACAAACGTAGGGTGATTATGAAATTAATAAGACAATGAAATTATTTTAGTAGTAATTAGAGCCAATGCTAGAAATTAAAATATGGCATCGAGGCAAAAATAAAAATTACAAAAAAGATATTTGAGACTTCTCGTGGGATAAGAATTTTTATATGGACCTAACTAAATAGAATCAATATTAATTATTTTCATAACTAAAAGCACGTGTTCAAAAACTAGTAAAATTATTGAAGGTGGCAAGCTTTCAAGAACAAAGTTGGATTACTTTTTTATCCTTTATTTAAAAATTATTTTTATAATATTTTTACCCAACAATACTTGTCCATTATTAATTTTACACACTTTTTAAGAATCTATAAATAGATGGTAATTTTACTATATTACCCTTTCAATATAATAATATAATGTCTTGAAAATAATATATTAGAGAAATTACTATAACTAATGATAAGGGTAAATCAAAAACTAAGTGTAAAATTATCCATTAATTTCATAAAATGAACAAATATAGTTGAATATTCCAAAATAATATACTGGACAACAAGGAAGGGAGTATGTACTAAAAAATTAAATTTTTATTGCAATAAATATTATTAGACCATTAAATATTTTATATTGAATTTTTTAGACGGAAATTAAATTTGTAACTTGGAGCTACCATTCTTTTTAATACTTATCGTGAATATACCGTATAAAAAAATATAATTTAAAAAATATAATTAAATGTGCTCAAGTGTTTCCCATTTCAATTTCCAAAGATGATTGAAACGTTGTATCTCTCAATGAGAATGGAAGAATAAAATAATATTTAAGTTTGTACCAAGAGTTCATATGCATGAAACTCTATTTTCATCTAGCTTAATTTTTTTCTTTCTGCTTTGTTATTAATTTCTTTTATTTATCTCATACTTTTAAAATCTGAAAATATGATGTAATACTCTTTAAGATCAAGAAAGATGTTTATTTGTTCTTTATACAATATCTTCTTTATTTCTATATTAGTTTTGTTTCAAGTAGCTCAAAAATCATGTTTTAAACAATAAATGATGTATTTATTTGTTTTTAATTTTGTATGCAACCTTTATTGCTTACCATATCACTTGTGTTATACGTTTTAACAGTTAAAAGGGTATTTATTTTCTATCAAGTTCAATAGTGAGTGCTATATATTTATTTTCAAGTTAATTGGATTGTTTATAATTTTTTCTTTGACTCTCCTCCAATTCAATCTCTTTTCCTTTTGATTTTTTCATTATAATTTTACTTAGATTCATTCTTTATATTATTCATTATGCACTCTATATACCCCCAAATTGAACTTTATACATACTTTAGTTTGCATGTCCATACATACTTTTTGTTAATTTTTAAGAATAGGTTATTGAAAATGAAAGAACTCGAGTTGCTTTTCCAATCATGTATTGAAGCAATTTTCAAGGTTACATAGAAACTTCTTTATTATATGAATCTAGAAATTTGTCATTTAAATTAGTCTTTACTTGTAAATTAGCTATTTTATCCTTTCGCAATATTTTTCTATATAAGAGATAAACGTGCGACACACATTTTTACAGACTAATATATTTTAAAATATATATAAATAGTATAGAGTACACGTGCAAAGTGTGTATCTAGAGACTATTTATTCATAAATATAAGTAGTTAATAAGATAAACATTAATTGTGCAGAATATAATCTTATTGGTCAAGTTTTATATTTGAAAAAAATATTGGAATTTGAAATCCTAAATTTTGGAGAATTCAGAAGTAGAAATTATGATTTGAAGTTGATATCCCTAAATGTATTCATTCATACACATTTCAGGGCACGTGAGAGAATAACTTGTTGTTCATCTTGTATTCCTAAGATACTTAGAACAAAACTTTGAAGAACTTGGTAAGAAATAATAAAGTTTAAAAAACATTTTCACAACTAGAAAATTAAAGCTAGTAGAGGAAATAGAATCAAAAACAGATTAGAAATAATATACGAAATATTTTTCTGAAAGAAGAAAATCAAGCCCACCGAATGCACAATGTCCCGTTAAGGAAATTATTCCTCTCAAGTACTTGATGTAATGTAATATATACTCTCAGGATAGAACGATCTTATTCACCGATATATCGCTATCGAAAATTACAGTGTCAACGCACCACTTAATGGCAGTAAAGTACACTTAGAATACTAGATTTAGTAGTAGTAGAAGTCAAGAAAATTCTGTTCTAAAATGAGAGGAAATCCAACAATTTATAGAAAACAAAGGGTAGTGTGAAAAAGTTCATATTGTGCATTACCGTAAATGTCACAAACCTTTGGAAAAGTCACAGTCTTTCGAAAAGGTCATCACCTTTCATAAAAGTCATATCTTTTCATAAAAGTCGTAACTCTTCATAAAAATTGCAACTCTTCATAAAATTCACAACTCTTAATAAAAGTCGCAACTCTTCATTTTCTATTCAGACCTTTAAAACCCAACAATCCCCCGCATGAATGGAGAATAACTCCAAGATAAAGAAACAGACCAGTATGTTTACTTGACAATCAATAATTAATTGCATCTGGATAAGTAGGTTTCCCCTTATATTTTTCTTAGTGAAATTATGTCGAATATACTCGATCAATCAACAGATGAAATTTCTTTGAACAGTCAAGCTTTGGTGTATATCTAGATAACCATATGTCACAAAATTAACCCTTTACGATTTATGGTTCTTACGGTTGTGTTCGTTTCATCTATGAACACCTCCTCGTTTCATAAGTGTATAGAGAATAGACTTCTGACAATAATTCTGTCTGAAGATGCTTACACTCACACTATGTCTATATGACAAGAATTTCTGTTATATATCATGATCCATGCCCTACCTATTGCATCTTTACTATCAAAGTGTATGCATACTGATGCAATGGTTTGGACCAAAAAGAATATCTATTAAGAAATTTTAGAGTCTTTCAACTTATTCACCGACCTTATCTAGAGCACCTAGCTCACATATCATTGTAGAGCTAGCGATACATGTTATTTTTGGATGATTTCCAAGAGACTGCTCCTCTACTAAGATTAAATACATATCCACTCGTAGATTTAACTTTATTTGTTCGGTGATCCAATTTGTATCACTATATTCTTTCAGTACTGCTGGAGTTGTAAAAATACAAGATGTAGTTTTGAGTATTACTTAAGTACTCCAAAACTCTTTTTATTGTCATCCAATAAGTTCGATTGGAATTACTAGGAAAACGACTCAATTGATTAATAACACATGATATATCTGATCGCACACTCTTGGTGATCTATATCATACTTCTGAATAATCTAGCATAATCCAATTGTGAGTCACTTTCGCCTTCACTCTTTTGAAAGAAAAAGCTCACATTTATTAGAGATTTGGCTATACTGAAATCCAAGCACTTGAACTAATCAAGTAACTTTTCAATGCAATGATACCGTGACAATTTTAAACATTATGAAAATCTAAGGATTCTTATACCAAGATTGCATTAGAAACTCCAAAAATTTTCATATTAAACTTGTTTGCTAGCATACATTTATAGCATTTATGTCATTAGTGTCTCTATTGATGATCAACATATCACCAATACACCAAAAAATAATGACTTTGTAATTTTAATGTGAACGCATTTATCATTTCCATAATTCTTAAATCTATAACATGGTCTGGTCAAATTTCTTATGTCATTGTTTGGGTGCTTTCTTTAGTCCATAATGTGACAATTTCGCCTACTTTCTTTTCTTTACTAGGAACCACAAAACTCTTAGGTTGTTTAATGCTTTATGCTTTTTATATGCTCGTGATCAACGACACTAGCCTACAGTCTGAGTGTGTGCGAATCGAAATTAGTTTAGTAACCCAATCACGGGTTGGGATCGTGTCACAAGGGAGTGGTAGTGAAAGTAGTAGCTACTTAGAATTCCGTTCTAAATAGTAGTAGTTTAAGACATTTTTGAAGATTAAAACAAAACAAGTTTAATTTGTGACACTAAAGTGTCAAATATCAAAAAAAGTTTTTGTCACAAGTAGTAGAATGCAATAAAATAAAAGGAAAACAAGTACGGGAGAGAGTTCATGGGGTTTGATCACTATATCTGAAGATAAAAGTGGTGGGTACATACTTTCGGTAGCTAATTTCTCAAGACAATGGTTACTAGGCTACACTTTAGGTGAAAGAAAATTCTCTCTCGGGCAACTTACTCCATATCAAATGGGTTCCTCTCGAACACCCATTCGTCTAAACGATTCAGCCTATGCCTTATCCACACTCGCTCTTTCGATGGGAGTGCTTGGATATAGGACTAGAGCTCACCTTGTCGGGCAAAACCTCATGTCGACCTACTCCTTAGGAGATCAGTTTAGTGGTCTTAGTTTCACGACCTCTCTCGTGCAAGCCAAAAACACATGGGTTGTTTTGTATTTGCAATTACAAACCCATTAGACTAAACCACAACTACTATGTGAAATCACCATTAAAATGCAATCTAAACTACAAGCAAGAAAGACCCAACAAATTAATCAACTCATAATTGCTAAATCATACCATAAAAATGGTGATTTTGAGCCACACATCAAACAATAATTAAATATACTTAAAATAATTAATAAATCAAGTGGGTATAAAAGATTAAACAATAAAAGTAGTAAAGGAAAGTAAATGGAGAAGACCCCTACCAAAATTGGAAGAAAAACTTCTTTCTTCAAGCTTCCCCAAAACCCTCTACAAACTTGATAGAAAACTTCAGAACAAAGTTTCTAAAATAAAATATCAAATGTAGAATGTTTCACTCTCTAATTTTCTATATATACCATAATAAAAGAGTTCATCATTGATAGACTTCAGAATTGTGCTGGCAAATCTTTTTGGTGCAGTAAGTCGTGCGAATCGTCCTTCGTTCAGTTATCGCCGCTCGCACCTTGCCTTCATTGTCTATGTGTTCTGAATCGATGGCGATAATCTTCTGCTTCTTGGAAATGATCGGCGATGCGCCGACTGATTGTTTCAGGGTGCACTTACTGTAACAGAAGGCGAAATTTTGCTATACGATGGATCGCCGAGCGTGATTAGCGATGCGCACCTTTGCATCATCAACTCTTTTTTTCCATTTTGCTTTTGTTTTGTGCCTAAGTGTCTATGCTCCTACCAAATCCTCAAATATATGAAATTTAAGAGTTTTAATCAGATATTGAGATAAAATAAACAATCGAGAACACTATTTGCATCAAAGTAAGGCCCTAGATGAGTCCAATTCGAGGACTCATCATTGTTCCATGTAAATTTGTTCCTTCAAATATTCATTTAAAAGAGTTGTTTTCACATTCATTTGATGAACTTAGAGGAAAAAATATGATAACTAACACAATTAATATTCAAATAAGTGTCATTCTAGTTACTGGCGAGTATGTGTCGAAAAGATCAAGACCTTGTTTCTTTTATCTTACTTTAGATTTGTCAATAGTTCCATCAACTTTTATTTTCCTTTTGAGGATTCACTTTGAACCCAAAAGTTTATTTCCTCGAGGAAGATCAATCAACTCCAAATAGGATTGCTCAAGATTGAACCAATCTCACTATTCACACCATTTGTTCAAAACGATGAGTCTACCGAAAACACAAGAAATGTTACAGAGTCATATTCAAAAGAAGTAGATGTATTTTGACATTTACTATGACTATAAATCTCTTTATTAAGTACATTATCCTTTTTTTCTTTCCAAGGTCGTTTAGACCTTCACTATACTACTCAAGTCTAATTTTACCATCCACAGTCTTAGGTCCTATTTTGATTCTTTTAGCAATAGGAACTTGGACTTTGGCTAGACAATCTCACACTTTGAAATATTTCAAGTTGAATTTCCTTCCTTTCCATTTCTCATATTGAATAGATTATGTCCTGAACAAACAAAACCTTTTTAGTGATTTCTTTATGAAAAGACAAAATTTTATGTTGTTCCCTTTTGAGGTAAGGATAGTTACTCCACACAAGTTTTTTGGTAAACTTGAACTTATAAGTAATGCAACCATCATTTCCTTCGAAGTTCATTTTTTTCATTAGATTGAGGTGAATAGGGAATCAGTTTGATGGATAATTTCACTTTTCAAACATATTTCTGCAAAATGAGGTTTATATTCACTATCCCTATCACTTCTTATTTTTTTCCAACTGATTTTCAACTTCAATATTATAGTCTAGACATTTCTATTTCTTCATCCTTATCATTCATCAAATGAAACATAGTCATTTCTAATGCAATTGTGAGTGAAAGTTACGAGATACTTTTTTCCACCACGAGATGGTGTTGACTTCATATAAAAAATACTAGTGTAAATCAATTCTAAGGGATTAGAATTCCTTTCAACAGATTTATAAGAATGCTCAGCATACTTAAATTTCACACAAACTTGAAATTTTTATTTATTCCACTCTAAATTAGACAAACTTCTAAATTGATCAGTTTTCCTTACAAGATTTTGTAATTGACATGTCCCAAATGTTCATGTCACAATTAATTTAACTAAAGCAAGTAAGAACAAATAAAAATTTTGAGTTTGAAAAGCTTTTCACGAGGTAGCGTTTTTCTTACAAATATTTGTTCTTATTTCCTACAAATTTGTGTGATACAAACATTAACTACCCATGAAAAAAGTTTCATCGGGTCCAATAAATGCAATATAATCCAAATGCTTCTTTTACAAAATATGACAAATTACTATTTATCAATATTCATGTCTATACAAATAGTTGTATTTAATAAACATATCTTTTCATGAAAAATTACAATATTTCAAGTAAATTTTTTTTCATAAAAGAACACAATCATTTTGAACAAGCATACATGTCGTAGTTTAATACTAGTCATGTCATATACTAGTAAACGAGAAACTCAAAGACCATAATATCAAATATACTCAAGAACTTTATGGGTCAAAATAATACAAAATTATCACCAAATTTCATATATTGTGCTCCAAATTTAAATTAGACACTAAGTCTTATTTTATCTTTTTCATAAGCAAAGAACCCCCACATTTTAAATATGATCTCAAAAATATTTTTCAAGTAATTGAGGATAATTTTTGCACATTATTTTCAGACTATCGAAATGTCATTGATAGCATGAAACCTCTTTTGGACATATTATTCTACGAAAGAATTAAAGTTCTTCAGTTCTCTTTGACAATTTTTTCATAGTATCAAAGTTTATTCCTAGAAGCACATATTCCAAGCACAAAATCATACACTTTTAAGTCATTGATTTTTTTTCCTATCACAGTTAGACATACCACTTAGTATTTAGAATACTAAGAATAAGACAAAACTTTTTGTACAATTTGTTTCTATGTAATAATAAAGTTTGTAGAGAACCAAACGTACAACACTAACTTATTAGTTGAAGTTTTCATATTCTTCAAACCAATTGCATATAACAATTTAGTCAGAGTAGAAAACTACAAAGTTTTTAGTCAGACACAATCCAATTCACAAGGAGTACAAAACTACAAAAGCTTTTTAATTTTTCTCATAATAGGATAAAACATAATCTTAGATTATCACATAGAAATGTTTTTCTTTTCAAATAGTCTTCCAACTATAACATTTTGATATACTATTTTATCAAACAAAAATATGCATTTCTTATTCTGCAAATGAGAGAATTTTAAAGGCAACACTATTTTCAAGAAAATTTATTCAAATACCATATGATTTGCAGAACTTTTTTCAAAGATACATATGATAAATATCAAATGTTAACCTTTAGAATTATTTTCTCCTTAGATGAATAATAAGAAGATAACCTGGTGTATTTTTTAACCGGTATACCACCAATTCTTCTAGTACATTCTCACTTCGACCTTGCTAAACATAACATTCAATTCTGGAGAAGTACACATGTATCTTCTACTCCCATGATCTATTTCTCTCAATCAGTAGAATACAAGAAATACCAACAATATATAATTTTCCTCAAGATTGTTGTTCATCTTGTATTTTAAGATGCTTAGAACAAAACTTTGAAGAACTTGGTAAGATTTAACAAAGTTTAAAGAGCATTTTTACAACTAAAAAATTAAAGCTAGTAGAGAAAATAGAATCAGAAACAAATTAGAAATAATATACGAAATATTTTTCTTAAAGAAGAAAATTGAGTCCACTGACTACACGATGTCCCCTTAAGGAAATTATTCCCCTCAAGTTTCGAGGTTAATGGAACATATCCTTCCAGGATAGAACGATCTTACTCACAGTGTATCGGTACCAAAAATCACGGTGTCAAAGAACTACTCAACGATAGCAAAGTACACTTAAAATACTAGATTTAGTAGTAGTAGAAGAAGTCAAAAAAAAAATTGTTATAAAATGAGAAGAAATCTCTCAATTTATAGAAAACAAATGGTAATGTGAAAAAGTACTTATTGTGCATTATCGAAACAGTCACAAACCTTTGGAAAAATCACAATCTTTCATAACACACAACTTTTCATTAGTCACAATTTTTTTAGAAGTCACAACATTTCATAAAAGTCGTAACTGTTCATAAAAGGCGAAACTCTTCATTAAAGTCACAACTCTTAATAAAAGTCACAACTCTTCATTTTTCATTCGCACCTTTTAAAACCCAACAAGCTCTAACATCGTAACAAAGTGTTCCCATTAGCTTGAATTTTCATATCAAAATCCATACAAATATAAAATACTTAACCTAAAGTAGTCCTCATAAATGTAAAAAAAATTCGCTCCATGCTTAACTATCATCGCCCAACCATTATTTTGCTAATAGAGACTCAAATGACACACCACCACAATATAGCAGATGAACTTAGCTTAATCGGTGATTGAAGGTTGTTGAGGAATGACTTTATTTTGGAAAAATGACTTCATTATTGTCGATGAACTTGCAATCAATAGCGAAGAGATATATTGCACCATTAAGGTATAATGATGTTATTTTATGCTATTTATGTTAGTGCATAAAATAACGTCATTGTACTCGAATGGTGCATTGTATCTCCTTTCTATTAGTTGCAACTCCATTAACAACTACAATGGAGTTTCTAGGTATTCATGGTGTGTCCTGTGAGTCTCTAGGAGTAAAACCATGGTTGGACGATGATAGTGTAACGATCCTTTTGGTCGTTTTGAGTATTACAATTTTTTATTTCATAAAATACTTTTTGATAGATTCTAAATGAGTATTTTGGACTATTTGTAACTACAATTATTGTTTAATGGGGTAATTTTATAATTTATTAAATTGGTGATTAAGAAAAATAACATTAGAATTAATCGGTGGATCACTTCTACCACTCCCATAATTAGGCTAAAATAATAGTTGGGGTTCCCATCTTGAGTTAGAAGCTCAAGAGAACTTCAACTTCAACGATACAATTTGCGTGCTTCAGGTAAATCCAATACATAATTTGTGAATATGAACAAAGACTTTATGATTATTATTATATTATTGTTATTAGACGGAAAATTGTAAAGAACGAGTTCCGGTGGTAGTATTAGGTTGAATTTTGGTGATTAATGGCGTTGGCCGTTGGGTGTGGGATTATTGTAGACAACTTTGTCTCCCACGGATTTGTTGATTTCCAGTGAGATTATTTAATTGAGTAAAGAAAATTGCCTTAGCGATCATGATAATGACAAGATGGGTCACTTTATATATTATAAAGAAGTGATTAAATTTCCTTTAAGTTTAGATGTTAGTTCTTAAATCTAGGGGATAAACTTTGGTGGGTAATTATTGGACGTGGTTTCCATTTAATAATCCAACATTACGAATGATGTATATAGTGTATTATCATAAATAAATAATATAGTAACTTAGTTTTAATCTTTCGTTATTACGATATAATTTATATGTTGATATATGAAAATAGGTAATTAGAGATTAGGTGTATTGATTATTTAAATTCCATTAAAGTAATTCTAATTAGAGGAATTAAGACTTACTCTTAAGTTTGAACTTTAGAAAATTGATTAAAGAATTAGGTGAGTTTTTGGGGTCTAAGCTAGACATAAAATGATATGAGTGTTTATAGATTCGTTAACTTACAAATTATGCGTATATACTTGATAGATTGGAAAGGTTCGGAGGCATTGAGGAAATGAAAAGTATTGAAGAAGTAGCTTGTGTCACTTTAGTTCTTCGGTGGAGGTAGGTTATGGTTTATTTTATTTGATAGATAGACTCTTAATAGTGATTGATACTCATTGAGTGATATTGTGAAGTTCTCTATATACTTGATTGTATGGTTGTGTGGCTTGTGATTGGTCTGAAATTTTGAGACTGTGAGATTTATAATCTGAACCCTCTCTATCGAAGTGATGCATTGAATAAAGAAGACATGATGAAATATTGTTAATGAATTGAAAAGGGGTGATAATAAATGATAAATTAATGATTTTATTGGATCGGAATGTCACGTTTCGATACGATATAATTGGATCGGAGTGTCACGTTCTGACACGATATAATTGGATTGGAGTGTCACGTTCAGATACGGTATAAGTGGATCGGAGTGCCACATTTTGAGACGGTATAATTAGATCGGAGTGTCACGTTACGACAGGGTTTAATTGGATCAGAGTGTCACATTCCGACACAATAATATCAAAGGAAAAAGACATTGATTTAACTTAATATAGTCAATAGCAAATAATCCATTTCTAAAATGAGTAGTGTGGAGGCATGAGTCCCCATATGTGTGCTTGATATTGTGATTGATTCCGTACTTACTTTAGTGTTATTGTCACTGGTTCATGTTTTGTTTCTTGCCACCTTCTAAGTGTCATAGATGATTTTATTCTATTGTTTATTGTATATTAGTTTCTATTTTGGGTTGACCAATAATACATACTCAGTACATGTTGCCCCCATACTGAGCCCTACTTTTGTTGTTTTCTTTTTATGGAGTACATCAAGTGTACTAGCGACTTTGACTCACCCTCAGCTCTAGAAAGTCTCAACATATCAGGTTCAAGGTTGAGCTACAAATTCGAGCTTGTGTTGGATTCTCTTGGTGTGATGACTTTCATGTTTGGGAATGACATATAGTAGAATTTAATTGATTCATGTTTCTTACACTAATAAGATTTAAACTTCCGTTTTATGATTAGTATTTTGTAAGTTGAATGATAAATAGAAGTTGGGGTTTAATTCATTGGCTTGCCCACCTAGGAGGTTAAGTGTAGGTACTACTCACGACTCGATTTGGATCGTGACAGATAGGCAAGCAAAGAGAAAAATATTCAATAAAAGTCAAATTGCTCGAATCCACGGCCATTCCATATCATAAGAATCATTTTGGGGTTTCTTCAATGTTGTCATCATCATATGTACTTTGGAGTGTTGGTACTAAAATGATTGCGACATTTTGAGGGCCCCAACTCTGGCCACGTTTGGGGTGGTTGGTTAACAAAATCTGAAATAGTACTATTCATTTCACGATCCGAGTCTACACCCTGGACGTGGCAGGCACTTGAAGACCATTGTTGGTCGCCAAGAAAACCCTCATCCTGGCTGGCTACAAGCGGAAGACTAACTTAAGCATGCAAAAAGTTAAAATATATTAAAAATCATGAAACTCAATTACAATGCTTTAACTCAAATTAAAACTTTGAATAATGAAATCAACATATTCAACTCTCCATAAATAGATAATTTTAGTCTTTAAAATATTTAATAAAATAAATGAGTAATACAAACTTCTTAACTAAACTGACTATCTATGAAGCCTCTAACTGATAAAGATGTGAGCCGGAATAAGACCCACGCCATCCTGACTAAACTGAAAAGTAAAGAAAATCCTCCGGAAGTAAAGAGGCTCACCATAGCTAACTCGAACTCTCGATATTCAACAAAGCTCCTATTGAACATCCTGAAAACTTGTGTCTACATCATGAGAAGATGCAGGCCAATTCGCTCAGTACATGGAATGCACGAGCATGTTAGGGGAATTCTAACGCAAAGCATAAGCTTGATACTTGAATAAAAGATGAAACATACTTACCTCTTCTCAAACTTGAAACTCAAGGAATACTCAAGAATAAGGTACTCAACTCAAAGATTAAATATTGAACTCAAAGATATGATACTCTACTATGGATACTAAACTCAATATAAAACAATAATACATGTTATATATAAAAGGCTTTATAGAACAGTAAAAGCAACTTGGTTCGTTAAAGAAAATGCAATAACAAACTCAACTTTATTTATATAAGAAAGTCATATAGTTTTGTGGGAGATTCTCTAACCGACAACCATCACTTTGAGCTTGAGTGATGATACAACGTTTTACCTCACGTTGCCCATGGACCATCCTATACCTTTCCATCGCTATAGGACCTTACTTAGCTTATGGATCCACTCGATAAACTTATGTGATCATCTAAAAAGTATGACCCGTCAATTTCCATGATGGCTTCATGGTTTACATGGAGACTTGAGTTAATATGTACTCTCATCCCCACATCGGTGCTCAATACTACTCCCAAAACATACTTTAGCTCATACTTTTAAGAAAACTTCCTTCCTTTAGGTTGAGATAATTTACTGAACCCTTTAGCTTTAAAAAGACCCTTTGGAAACAATGTTTCCATTTTAGTTCAAAACTCTCTTGGAACTCTTAGTTTCCTTTTAACTTAAATGTGAAACATTTATAAACCTTTAGGGAATACATATTTCCCTTATAGCTTTAGATAAATGAACTCTACTCTTGCTCTTTACTTATATTGAAACTTAACTTTTTCGGAATACTTAGTTCCCTTATAGCTTTTGAGAATTTAACTCAACTCTTAACTCTTTCTTGACTTGAACTTTAAGTCTTTAAAACAAAGTGAAAATATTTGTGAAAGACTTCAGAAAAGTTACTTTGACTTGCTTTTATCTTCTAGAATGGACTCTTAACTTCCTTGAATTGAAGTATGGATTCAAGGTTCATGATCTCATGTTTATGGATGATTTCATGATGCTCAATTTGTGGAGCCCATGTGGAATTTATGAACATGAACGACTCAACTAGAAGGTCTAAGTAACTAGATGGAACTCATATATATGGTTATCATTCTCTTATTTACTTCCTCAAAACTTAGTTCAAATCAATAGTTGATCTCAAAGGATTCACAATTGAACTCAAAGGCTTTCTTGAACTCTACTCTTAACTCTCTCTTGAGTGTGAATTATGAATTCAAGAGTTATAGTTCATGATATGAAGGATCTAGATGATATTGTAGACTCATGAATACATACTCTGCACTCTTATACTCACTTTCTTGAGTCTTAAAACAAGTTACTAGATGTTGTATAAGACTTCTCAAAAGGACTTTCTTAGAACGTTTGAAAGAATTCTCAAAAACTTAACTCTCAGCTCTACCTTTAATTTGGATTATGAATTCAAGGTTTGATCATGTTAGGACTGATTTTAGATGTTTAGAAGTATCTTAGATTAGTTAGAATCAAAAAGGAGAGAAGATGCACTTTAAACGAACTCAAATGGAGCAACCGGAGGCAAACTAGATGGGGTAGGCGACCCTGGGGCTATAGGTGGAGAGGAGCGCCAGAACTCTGAAGTACAGAGATGGGTTTGGGGCGCTCCGGAAGGCGCGCCACGCCAGGCCCCAACCCAGACAATCTGCCGAGCACTTTTGCTCGTTTTCTCACCCTAAATAGCCTAAAATCGAAGAGTTTCTTCCCCAATCACTTGTATTTGATTACATAACCTAATTACACTCTAATCTACTAGAAACAACACTAAAAATACACAATTTGATCTCATAAAATCATCAAAACTCCAACACAACAAGATCTAGAATGAACTTCAAGCGTACCTTTCAACAACTCATCAAAAACTCTAATCTTTAAACTTTAAGAATGAAATTTCTCTGAAACATAACATGATTAGTGTGTGGGTGAACAAAACCAACACTGTAGAAGCTTATATACCTCTTAGGGATTAAACCCATGATGAAAATCCGCAACTAAACTCAAGAACGTCGATGAAGGTCTTCATCCTTTCATCTTTTCTCGTCTTTTCTCTTTTTTTTTTTTCTCTTCTTGCCTCTTCTTGAACTCTCAACTAAATTCCTAAGCGTAGTTAGGATTATAAAATTGAACCTAAAAGGATGATAACCCTAAAATATGACGAAAACGAATTAAATCTATTGGGTAAGGGAAGGACCAAAATACCTTCACTATTTTTGGCTAACTTTGCTCAACTGGAGAACCTAACTTCAAAAGGTCATATCTCACTTGTATGAACTTGAAACTTAGTAAACTCAAAGGCTTTGCAAAGGTTATTCGAATATCTTCCCTATGGTATCTTGTAGCACACCTAACTCATCGTGTTCTAATATTTATGGTCCTTTGAAGTTGACTCAAACTCATACTTAACTTAACTCTCCAAATTTCAGATTTTTGCTAATTCCAATTTAGTTCTTTTTGGAAATCTTGGTGCTAATTCTAATGTAATGAGCTTAATACTTAATAAATTTTAATTCCTTGGTAAAATCTTACTCACTACGATGAACCGTTTGTGTCTAAGTCGAAAACTTTTTCTGGGTATTGCAATTCAATATTAGCGATTGAGGTATTGATGATAGTGATGATGGTGTTTGTGTGGTAGAATCATAAATGGTATCGTTGATATTAATGATTAAGCCCTTGGTGGTGATAGGGTGGTAAAATCGTGAATAGTACTATAAATCTTATCAATTGAGGCATTTGTGGTGTTGATATCGTAGAATTGACAAAAGTATCATTGAGTATAAGGGGTTGAGGCATTGGTGGTTGTTGTGATGGTAAAATCTTGAATGAAACTGTCAATTATTAGTGGTTGAGGAATTTGTGGTGATGTTGATGATATCAATGTGATGAAATCGGTAATGGTCCCATTGAATATTAGTGGATGAGGCACTGGTAGTGGCGGCGGAGCTGTTAGGACATCATGAATGATACTATTGAATATTAGAGGTTGATTCATATGTAGTGGTTGCAGTTTTTTGGATACCTCTTTATATAAATGATTGAGGAACTAGTGATGGTGGTAGTGGGATGACGGTGATGGTATCCTGAATGGTACTATTGAATACAGTGGTTGAGGCATTGGTGGTGGTGTATTATTGGGCTTAAAGAATTAGGAATGGTACGGCTGAATATTAGCGATTGAGGTATTTATGATGGAGGTAGGGTGTTAAAATGTCAATGACGGCTTGATGGTAAATAGAGAGTGATTGTAAGTACAAATCAAACTGGAACTTGTATGTTAGAGATGTTTAGATTTCCTTCTTATAATTCAGTGAAGACAAATACAATTAATTATAGCTATAACTTGGAGTCCGAAACTCAAAGGGTAGAAAATATTAACAAAAATTTCAAAACGGTATATAAAATTTTATATAAACCAAAACGGTAAAATCGCTGCCGACGCAGCGATTTACTTCAACTGAAAAAGTAAAATCGCTGCTGAGGCAGCGATTTTGCCAAAAATTTTTTTTTTTAATATAAAAATGAAATCGCTGCTCAAGCAGCGATTTCAAAATTTTTCTTCTTACAAATCGCTGCCAGGGCAGCGATTTGACATTATTTTTTAATTTTCTTTTTTTTTAAAAAAAATAAGGTATATCGCTGCTCTGGCAGCGATTTATGAAGAATTTTTTTTTTTTTAAAAAATCGCTGCCAGTGCAGCGATTTATAAAAAAAAAAATATATTTTCCAATATAAATCGCTGCCTTAGCAGCGATTTATAAAAAAAAAAAAAATTTTGTTATTAAATCGCTGAGCAATTTTTTAAATAAAAAAAAATTTTAAAAATGTTAACTTATGTATATAATTTATAAGAAAATATACATTATTTTTAAAAAATTAAAAATAAGTAAATATATTTTCTTTCTAAAAAAAAGATATTATATTGAATTTAAATTTAAATAATATTTGAATTCAAATAATTAA